>NC_000073.6:132408874-132523874 GCF_000001635.26 Mus musculus
TGAGGTCCACGGCTTCCTATAAAAATCAAAAGGAAGGCAGCGAGCTGGCTGCTCATAAGCCTTTACTACCAGTAGGAAGCCTACACTTCTCTGGTTCAGCAGCAAGTCCGGTTTTGTTCTCCATCTCTTCCTCCTTTTGACTGGCTGGAAACAAACTCCTGACTCAATAGATGTTGTCACCAAAGTGATCCTCAGTGACACTTGGAAAAATCCATTCTTAGTGTTGTCTGTTTTGTTCTCACTCCTTTTAACTTTCTTTGCCCCACATCTGTTTAGTTAAGCTTCTTTTTCTCTTTTTAACCTGTCTTTGTGTCTGTATGTGAGTACGTGTCATGTGTATACATGCTTGCCCATGGAGGTTAGAAGGTGGTTCTGGGTCTCCTGAAGCTGAAGCTGAAGCTACATGCAGCTTTGAGGTACGTGGCATAGATGTTGGGAACAGAGTGGAGGTCCTCTAGAACAACAGGTGTTCTAACCACCGAGCCCTCTCTCTAACCTGTTTTTAGTTTTTTTCATAATAGAGTATCTTTTATTTTTTGATAAATCAATACATGTAAACAATTATTTTACTTTTTTATTTAATACAGTGTGTGTGTGTGTGTGTGTGTGTGTGTGTGTGTGTGTACAAGCACACACGTAGGCATTCTACAATACTTATTTGGAGGCCAGAGGACAACTTTCTGGAGTCAGTTTTCTCCTCCCACCGCGTATGTCTGCAGATGGAACTGGGGTTGCCTAACTTGCCAAGCAGCATCTTTACGTGCATAGCCATCTCACCGACCCTAAACAATGTAGCTTATCATATTTTTGTTCATTTTAATAACAAATCTGGTTTTGGTTTTATTGATAACCTTCCTAATATTACCTTATTTTCTATTTCATAAATTCTGCTCTGAACATTTCCTCCTATTTTTCTTAAAGTTGTTTTATTTTGTTATTCTTTTACTTTCTTGGGTTGGTTGGTTGTCTTTGAGATATAGTGCTGCTATGTATCCCAGGCTATCCTCAAACTCAAGATCTTACCTCAGTCTTGGGATTATAAACATAAATCACCATACCTGGCTTCCCTCTTGTTTTAGATGCTACACCACATAGCTTCCATCTTTTCTAGCTTTTGCATTTAGGGCTAGACAGCTCTCTGGTCTACTGTTTTAGCTGCATCCTACACATGCTATTGCAGACATAACTAGCACTTACTGATGCCCAGTGCCCGCCTACCAGGAGGAACATTGCATTTCTTTATTCCTATTAAGTCTGGCTCCATGGAAATGTGAGTCGAAGTGATAAATGGTATTCTGAGGTGATTTTAGACTCCCACAGTTCTCCCTACCAGATGCAGGGATTGGGAACTTTACAGATAAGAGTGGTGTAATCAGACTTGCTCTCTAAGTAAAGATGACATGAAGTCGAATGTCTTCCTGATGATGGACATGTAACAGAAGGGGAAGACAGATAGGATGGTGGCACATGCCTGTGATCACGACATCACTCAAGAGGCTTAGACAGGAAGGTCCTGAGTTAGAGAGCAGCCCAGACGACATGGCCAGACCTTCATTCAAAGAAGGAGGAGGAGAAGGAGGAAGAAGAAAAGGTAGAGAGGAAAGGGGAAGGGGAGGAGAAAGAAGAAGAGGACAAGGAAGAGAACAAACCTTTAATGACTGGATAAGCCACTAAGACTTGGGGGCTATTTCTTATCTCAGAATGTCCTAGTTCACTCTGGTTGACACATATAGTGTTATTATTATTGGATGTGGTGGTTTGAATATGCTTGGCCAATGGGAAGAGGCACTATTAAGAGGTGTGGTCTTGTTGGAAGAAATGTGTCACTGTGTAGTTGGGCTTTGAGGTCTCCTAGTGCTCAAACTCCATCCACTGAAGAAGAAAGTCTCCTCCTGACTGCCTTCCAATCAAGATGTAGAACTCTCAGCTCTACCATGTCTGCCTGCATGCTGCCATGCTTCCCACCATGATGATAATGGACTGAACCTCTGAAACAGTAAGTCAGCCCCAATTACATGTTTGTCTTTAGAAGAGTTGCCTTGGTCATGGTGTCTCTTCACATCAATGAAATCCTAAGACGCTGGGCTTAAGTACTTTCTAACTTCTTTTTGAAGATATGAATCGAGTAGTGTTTTTTTTTCTCCAATTAATTACAGGCTTGAAATGAAGGTGTTTTCTAGTCATTGGATCTTGTCATTTTATCAACATGAGTCACTGTGTGGCTACTTCTTTTCGTTATTATTACCTTTTCATTCTCTTGGTTGGCCCACAGCTGAAAGAGATATGTCATGCTCTTCTGTGGGTTTATCGGTTTTCCTTTGTATTCTCAAGGCAGGCTTATCATCTGCCATGTACTCCTCTGACTTCTAGTCTCAGGTCTCTAGGGAAGGACAGGCATAGAGGATCAATGGCTCAAGTCTGCCTTTTCCAGCTTTAGGCTCTTTGGCATGTTTTAGGCAAGTTGGAATCCTTCTCGAATGTGTGTGTGTGTGTGTGTGTGTGTGTGTGTGGTATTGTTTTGTTTCTCTGTTTTGTTTTGTTTTGTTTTGTTTTGTACGACAGAGTTTCTTTGTGTAGTCCTGGCTGTCCTAGAACTCACTCTATAGAGTAGGTTGGCTTCAGACTCAAAGATTCCTGCCTCTGCCTCCTAAGTGCTTGGATTAAAGGCATGTGCCACCGCTCTTGGCTAAGGAGTCTTCTCTTTAAAATGTAGGTCTCCCTACCCTTGAAATCTTGACAACCCACAATGAGGTTTGGTGACTATTGACTTCTGAGTAAAAAAAAAAAAAATAGAGTTCCTAGTCCATGGTGGATATGAGACACAGAGAGGATGACAGACACTCTTTGAATTCAGACTGTGTGGTACCTGCAAGGAGCTAGGAGGATAGATCTATTTGCAGCAAGCTGTCTTGTCTAAACCATTACCATGATTGGCCATCTTGCTGGGACTGCTTTGGCATGGAGGTATTGTCACTATGTCCCGATGTGACAGGCCAACACTGAGAATGGGAACATGCCAAGCAGATTCTCGCCTGGGGACAGGAACAGTCTTTTTTTAAGAGCCTGACAGGCTGGGATGCTTAGAGCTGCAGGGCTGTTGCCATAGTCTTGAGAAAAACAGAGACTATGACAGCTGATGTTGAAGGAAAGAGAAAGATACAGTTAAGAATGGGCTCATGCAGGAAAGAGTATTTCCAAGACAGGTTAGAGACAGTTATACAAGGGGTTTGGGAAGGCTTTGAACACTCCACTGAGAAATGAATGAAATGATGAAAGTCATTTTGGCAGAAGGAACTTCCAGTAAGAAATGGATCCGGAAGCCTCCACAAATTAAATGCGGTTTGGGGACATTTGGGACAAAATAGGATTTTGGACATAAGATTATCAAAAACAAAGAGACAAAACTCGACCTCAGTGGACTTGAGAAGGGAGTGGATGGGCAGAGAAGGAAAACTTCAGGTGCCAGCCATGTGACACTTTAAGAGCCAGGATCATAGCTCCTGCCAGCTTTAACGTCCTGTATATAGCTTACTAAGCAGCTTAGTCTTGAAATTGTGTGCTGAGCACATTATTATTCATATTTTATAAATGAGATAGCTGAGGCAGGAAGAATTTAGCACCATTTCCTGCATCCAGCAAGTCAATAGGAGACCAGGGTCTGGGATAGAACAAGAGCTAGTAAGTCCTTGCTGTGGAATCTTGGGAATCTTGCTCCTCTGTATATCTCCATTGGTGAAGGTCAAGTTGAACTAGCTCTTGCAAGCACCAGGTATATAGGAAGCTGTTGATAACTGTTGCAACTGTCATTACTGCTGTTGTTACCATTCATAGTATGCATGCTGAAATAATGGCCCCCCAAGGCCAAGGTCAGAACTCTAAGATAAGGTCCTCTGAGTCATCATCAGCCCAGTGAGTGGTGTAAACTAATCCCTTCCTCTTCACCTCAGTCACCAACGGTGAAGTTCAGAGGTCACTGAGTGTCAGCATTCTCCAAAGATGAACTTGAAAAACTAAGTCCACGTTGACATTGAAGGCTTGGTTTTCCTTCGGCCAGTAGCACACAACTACTTCTGCCCCAGGATGGAATCAGAGGCAAATCCTTCCATGTCTTTCTTGCTGGCTCTGCACAGGGAATAAAATGGGTACCACTTAAATAGACACAGCCCAGGCTCGGGATTTTGTTGGATGCCAACTCCTGGCCCCCATCTGAGCTCCCTTCTGTTCAAGCTGATGCAGACTCCATACTTTAAATAGCAATGATAAATTATTGACTCTCATGTGGTGATTGATTTGCAGACTGTCTGCTGACCACCAAATTGCTCCAATTGTCTCCTGAAAGAAAATTCCATAAGTCATTAGTGCACACCCCACACCAACATCCGTCACCTTAACGATACTGCAATTGCTCTTTGACACTAATTACCTTTTCTAACTAATTTTAAATGTGGTATTTTGCTAATGACTGAGACTCAATGCAAAAAGCCCCATCTTCCCTAAGCATCCCATGCTCAATGGACTTTGATGCTCGCATAGCAATTATCCACATTGTACCCAGTCCTGACTGATGGCCCTGGGCTGCCTCCCTTTGAACAGAGGCCTCTCTATTCCAGGCTCCTTGACATAAACATCATTTTATCTGGAGCATCCACTGAACATGGAGAAGCAGACACTCTGTGGATGAATTTCTAACTTGGGATTTTTGGTGACTGGGTTGCCATGTGTGTAAGTTTGGCTTCTACTTGCTTGCCTCTCTCACGCACTGTTTTGTCTACCGTCCGTCCTAAGGCATCTTCCTGCAGAATTCCAGGGGAGTTAGGGACTCCTCCATGCTAGGCAAGTGTTCTATCTCTGAGCTACATCCTCAGCCCTGGAACACGGAGATCCGATGCAGCCATCCTATGCAGGGCCATAACAGAAAACCTCTGCAGTGACCCTTTGTGGATGGATGACACCTTCCTAATGAATGGAAACTGAGAAGAGTGATTGGCTGACCTTGAAGAGACTCACTTACAGATGACAGAGGCACAAGATGATGGTCACATGCCAGAGTAGCTGGAGCAAGGAGGTTAGCACCTGACAGCAGGCAGGTGGGTGGTCTCTTGGGCTCTCTCAGAGCCTGTGAGTTCCTGAAAGCTAAATGTGCAGGAAGACCTTATTAATTCTTCTGCAGCTCCTGGGAAATCTACTGTGTTCCCAGTCTCCCAGCATGCCTCTGGACTATTTTGCTGGTTTCTGACATTTTTTTCTTGAAGACCCGATAACCCAACACTCTTCTTTCACTAGTTATTAGCATTAGGACAGTGAAGTGCCACCAAACGGAAGAGGGCTAAGGCTGAAAAACAATGGCTTCTCATAGTTGTTAGTGTAAAATTTAAAAGTGATATATTTTCTTTATCCCAGCTAGCTCCCAAATAAATGAGACCGAGATTATAAGATGTATTTAATCAAGCTTTACAGCACAATAGCTGAGCAGTCATCAATCTGTTTTAATCCTCTATGCTAATCTGGCCACCTCCCAGCTAAAATCTCCTGGATATGTGCATTTTAGTATTGATCTGGCTCTCTCTGCTTCAGGTGTGTTCTCCTGGTGTCTCCTGGACCCTTTCCTCATGGCGAATCCTTCCTTCTTTTTCTCTCTTCCCTTTCCCTGATTGGGATCAGAAGTCTAGTCCAATTCTCTCTTCTGCTCAGCCATCTGGGTGATCACCTTTTAAATCCAAGAATAAATGGGGAGCAATGCTTACACAGCATTGAGGCAGGAGATGCTTACAATAAGCATTACAATGCCATGTCCAGATTGCAGCCAGATGGGGGGTGGGGCAGAGAAAACAGCATATGACTAATACAAGGATAATCTTTACATCGTGCACAATAACATTATGCCTATACATGGTGGAAGAAAATTCCAACCAAGCAAAAATAGCTGGGTTCTGCCTGTAGAAAATGCTTTGGGAGGAGTAGTCAAAGGCATATTTGCACTTCCTTCTGCCTGGGAGGGAGGTCTCTCCCCATCCTTAATGGCAAGACCCAAAGCCATACTCTATGCCACTGAGAGTTCTCCAAAGAGACAGCTCACAGAAAGTGCCTATCACTGGCCCTCCACATCCGTTGGCTCCACTTTGGTAGTTAAAGTCTGCCATAGGTCAAAATTATTTTTCAAATGATGTCTGTACATATTCTGTACAGAAATTTTCCCTCCTTGAATATTATCTTCTAAATGACACAATGTAATAACAATTCATATCATATCAGTATAAAATGTAATCTGAAGACAATTTAAAGTATCTAATATATATTAGTCAGCCTTCAGTTACTATGACAAATTACCTGAGATAATCAACTTATTAGAAACAAAGGCT
Organism: Mus musculus; assembly: GCF_000001635.26. Classification (NCBI taxonomy): domain Eukaryota; kingdom Metazoa; phylum Chordata; class Mammalia; order Rodentia; family Muridae; genus Mus; species Mus musculus. The sequence goes on from NC_000073.6 coordinate 132,415,234, forward strand.
TATTTTGGCTAACAGTTTCATATTGCTTTGGGCATGTAGAATCAGAATGTTGTCATGGTAAGAGCTGGTGATAGAGAGGACTTTCCCCTGTTGTAGCCAGGAAGCAAAGACAGACAAATACCCCAACATCCACTTCAAGGATGTGCCCTCAATGACCTAATTTCCTGTATTCAGCTTCATAATGTTTCTCTCACCTCCCAGCAGCACCACAAGCTGGTGATCAAGCCTTTGATGCACGAGTCTCCGGAGACATTCTAGGTCGAAGCAATCACACGGGAAGGGTGTGTATGAGTTGTGAATGAGTGTGAACAAATACTGTACCACTGCACATAAGGGATTCAAGCATCCATGGGGCTCAAAACCTGAGAGAAGTGCAGGATTCAACTTGTGGATAAGAAGAAACTAGAAACACAGCTACAGAAGCCAAGAAGTCTCAAACAGGCTGCTGTCCACAAGATAGTGGCCTAGGGCAGCAGTGCTATCCTTCACTCTGAGGCTGGAGGTCCAGGAGCCAGAGAGCCAACGTGCAAAGGCAGAGGTGAGCTAAGATGGCTCAGCTCCAGTAGTCAGTCATCAAAGAGTCACATGCCCTCTCCATGTCCCCCCAGTGCTTGAGCTGGTTGGAGGCCCACTGTGAGGGGAGGGAAGGGTCTTGAGAACAGCTTCTGTTGCTCATCCAGAAGTTCCCTCAGACACACCTGAAAACAACATTCAACCAAACATCTGGGCATCTAGATCAAACCAATATAAAACAAAGCATAGCAGACCTGAAGGCACATCTGCACAATGATCTCCATTTCACAATGGGGGTGGTGTGTGGTGAAACCTGAGGTCTAGCAAATGGGAACATGCATTCTCTGTGTCCCAACACACATTCCAACACATAGCTCTCCAGCACCAATGATCCTCAACTTCCTTGAGTTCCTATCTCAGTACACCACCTTCCATGTGCTTCTAGGCAAGTAAGTGTCTCACTTTCTGCAAATGTTCTTTCCAGGTAAGGATAATATTGAAGCAGCTTTCCAGATACCACCACTACCCCTGTGAAAGTACAGGAAGGATGTAATGAACGAGGCCCATCCCCGACAAGGCTCAGCACAGTACCCAGTGCAGAGGAAGTGCCTGAATTAATGCTAGACATTATTGAAGAATTGATGAAAAAATTCCATGAAGAATGTCAAAAATACTACGGGGAGCCATGCTTTTAATTTATAAGACTCTCTAGCCCACAAATACAGCCAGTCTCCTCCCCTACAAAATCCATACAATTTTCTGAAAATTTCAAGATTGATGATACCCTTGGTCAAAGCATCAGGCAAGGCAGCCATCAAAAACCAGCCAGGGCCATCTATTCCACCCCGCGTCGATAGCCTGCAGCAGGCCTGAGATTTGTTGGCGAGGTCCCTGGAACGTCCATAAAGGAGAAGAGACTGGGCAGCGAGATCTGTTTAATTCTCGCTTTCCAGAGGGTTGTTATTCAGCACATCCTTCCTTTTCACATCAGAGTAAATCACAAGCTGCCGCCTCAGATCAGCAACCCCCAATCCACCGTCCAGCCTGCTGCTAGCCTGCGCTCAAACCCAGGAATCCAGAGGCAAATGGGATCAGTCCTTTAGGTGTTTCCCTAACAAATCTATCTCCTCCCTACCCCCACCTTGAGATCTGTCTCCATTAAAGTGTGGGAGAAATGATGATCACGCACACACACACACACACACACACACACACCTGCCCTGTGCCCCAGTTTGAAGTTCATGTTCATTAGCTGCTAAGACCAGCTGGAGGGCTGCTGACTCTGTGAGGAGACGCAGTCGTGGCTGTGAAATTAATGAAGTTTCCTTCTTTGGCCTCCCGAGCCTGCATAATCTACAGCCACCATGGGTCAACAGTCAGGAGCCCCGGGGAAGCCATTCTACCATAAACACCACAGGCGTTCTGCTTAATAAAGTACATGAACTCCACATTTGGTCATGAAGAACACAGTTTTAAAATACGCTGAGAAGTAAAGCCACGTGAAACTGGCAGCGTCTTCCAGGAGAGACGGTGGGTGAGGTTGTGGGGTGATGGGGGGGTAGTCTGTTGGACCTTTCCAAGCCTCAGCGATGATGTCATGGAGTGACTGAACAGGGCTAGGTAAGAATAAGGATGGTAAGTAAGTCAGCTCACCAACTCCAGGGCACACAATCTTCTGTCAGGTGTAACTGAGGGGCACACCGAGGACTCCTGACCCGCACAGAGCCCCCAGTCTACACAAAGTCTGTAGGCGGGGTAGCTCAGAGCAGCTCATGCCGTGGCTTCAGGGAAGCTTTGTTTGAGAGGTGGACACAAAGTGATTCCAGCAATAAAGACCAAGAAGAAAATTCATTTTAAGGCCGTATTTCCACAATGGAATAATAAACCTTGCCTTTTGCAAACCCATCCCTTACCTGGCTTCCACAGCAGAGATAAAATGTTCCCATATGTTGAGTCCGACCAGCGGCTCACATGTCTGGGTTCGAGCCTGGAAAGCATCTTGGAATCTGGAAGAAAAGAGGGAACTAGGCAGAGCGAGAAAGGATGGAACCAAGACATTAGTCTGATCAAGGTTCAATTTTACTATTCAGAGACACTGGGTTATGAAGAAGGGGGAGGGGCCCATTCCCACCAAATCGTCCTTGGAGTCCAGTTGCAGGTGACCACATGTTGGCTCTGGAACAGCTAGGCGGCAGGTAGTAGCAGTGGGAGTGGGAGAACGATAGGGTGGCAGGCTCCATCCCCGATGCTCTCCTGGTGCTAACAGTCAAACCTGATCAGCTATTTGGGTACTCCGTCGGCAACCTCAGGAGCCGGGGTAAGCAGGATCCATACATCCTCTCCAACCCGTGGCAGACCCAGAGGACTTACCATCTGAGGGACACCCACCTTGCCCTTTCTTGCCCTTTCTCTGCCTAAGATGCCAAGAGACCAAATCAGTCCATTGCCTAGACCCCACTGAAGTGAGGACCAGCCACTCACCAGGAATCAGGACAGCAAGAGTCCTTTATTCTCTCTCACTGGGACATAAGCCAGAGGCTAGGGGCAGACAGCTAATTTGAGCCATGTGCTTGCACCTGTACAGACACATATACATGCACATACCCCCACACATACACACAAACACTATACATGCACATACCCCACCCCATACACAGACACTACACATGCATCAACACAAAACACAAAACAAAACCACAAACAAAACAAACATACAAAATATAAATAGTTTGGGGACTGGAGAGATGTCTCCGTGGGTATAGCGCCTGCTGCTAAATTATAATCCTTTAGCTCTTAGCAGCAGTCAGCACCAGCTAATGTGATTGTTCCTCTTTTGCAGTGTTAAGACCCATGGCTCTTAAAAATGGCTATTGTCTCCTTTAATGGTGATGGCATGTGCCTTTAATCCCAGCACTCAGGAGGCAAAGGCAAGCAGATCTCTGAATTCAAGGCCAGCCTGGTCTACAGAATGAGTTCCAGGAAAACCAGGGCTACACAAAGAAACCCTGTTTCAAAACAAAAAACAAAACAAAAAAAACCAACAGCTTTTAGCCTCAGATCTTGGGACCCTGGACCTTAGGGTTGTAGCTCCTGGACATTGGTGTTGGGACCCTTGACTTAAGGTCTGGTAGCTCCCTGGAACTATTCCAGCAATCAGGGACCACAGTCTCCCACCTTCAACTCTTCCTGGCCTTCTCTATTTTTCTGCGGCCCTTTGACATCTCAGCCTCTCTCTAGAACTCCTCAGTGTCCTCTTCCGATTGCTGTTGCCGCTGTCACTCTCATGACTGTCCCCACTGCCACCATTGCCATCATTGCAGCACTGAGGTCTCCCCTTCATGTGACCAGTTCCACCTCCTCTACTTACAATAAAAATCCAAAGTTGTCAATAAAAAGGCCAGCTGGGAGTCAGTGAAAGGTTCTGGTTGTAGGCAGCACACCCTTCTGCTGATTCAGCATGGCAGGTGCTCCCCAGTGGCCTGAGTGAGAAGAACTGAGGACCAACAAGGTCATCCAGAGATCACGGAGGCTTGTCTTGCAGGAGTGGCCGTGACTGGAACATGTCTGCAGTTACTGAAGTAGCCTAAGAATTGATTAAACAGTATCTAAAATAGCTGGGCCTGCAGGAGGACAGTCAGGCCAGCAGCCAACAAAGGGTGTTTTCTCCCACAGTTCCTTATCCAAAGCTGTCAAATATAAGGAGAAGACCTGTAGGCTGGCCTCTTCTTGACAGTTCTAGTCATTCATATAAAACAAATGTTTTCATGTGGACTTCACGAGAGCTGAAAACAGAACACTTCAACAGCATTCAACAGTACTTGATATAGATCTGGCAATGTTTAAGCGTGCTAGTGGCCCAGAGGGAGGTGAGATTTTTGCAATATTGACCCAACTAACTTCAGAATGGAAAGAAAACAGGGGGCATCCTTGATGCTAACAAGGGCAGAAAGTTAAAGCCTGGCGCTCAGAGGGTTCAGTGAGTTGTCCAAGGTCACCCAGTTGACAAACAGCACAGCAGCTCCTCAGACAACATCTTCTCAACCGAGTCTTCTGCTCTTCACAAGCACTGCGAGCCAAGCTCAAGGACTTCTGACTCTCACAGCCCAGCTCTCCACAGTCCTAAGGACTCTTCTGCTCAGGACTCAAAAGATTAAGACAATCCCTCCCCAACCCCCCCCCCCCAGGAAACTGTGTACAGGCTCCTTAGCCACCACCCTCCCCCCGCCCCCACACCTACCCTACTCCACAGCAGTACATTCAATAGCAACTTGGGAAATCCATGTGCATTATGCAAGTTTATCGCCTCCGGAGTATGTTCTCTGCAACCTGACACATGTATTACGTGGGAAGATGGCCCATTTCCTGTGCAGCATTCCAACTGTGCTGTGTGAGAACAGGACAGGACAGGAGAGGTCCAGTGTGATTCAGGTAAGGAGCGTGGACCAGTTAACAGGTGAGTTAATTGTGGCAGATTCTTACCTCAGATGGATAGCTGCTACTCTCTTCCACCCACAAGAAAGTACATTGTTTAGGACCCTGGCAGCCAGGACAAGTCTTATTCTCTCTGTTTAAAGCAGCAGGAAGCGTTTCTCAGTGTTCCAAATACAACCTTCAGTCTTTGAATACAGGAGGCCGAAGACCTCTTGTCATAGCTCCTCAGTCCCTGATGCCGACGCACACTTCAGTCACACATCACCCGGAGGTTGGCTTCCTGCTGGTGACCCAGAACATGGTGCAGAAGCTCTAGACCTCACAGCAGTTTGTGGGCTCTGGAGTGCCAGGAGCTATTCACCAAACTAGTAGAGTCTGCTAGGGAGCCAGTCCACTGTTTCCAGCTTGATACCTGAGTTGACACAGAAGGTACATGCCGGACTCTACACATGTGATGAACCTATTCTCCAGATGGGAAAACTGGGGACAATGACACTCAAGAAGTTTGTCTTGTCCACCACCCTCCCTACCCATTTCCAATACATTGGACACTCACCAGACACCTGTGGAAGGGACAGGAAATGGACTCCTGGTGGGTTAGCCCTGGAGAGAATGAGGATCAGGGAAGAGAAAAGCAGACATTTGGGGACATCAACACATGAGATGGCCATGTGTTATAGCCCCGGGGACACAGAGATGAAGTATGTAGGAGAATGTGTTTGGTTACAAATGACAGCATCTATCAGAAATCCATTATCTAAGAGTGGGAAACTCAATTAGTTGTTTTGACAGGGCAATCTGAAGTGATTATCTCAGGTACTGCTGGATCCAGGGTCCAAATTATGAATGTCTCTGGGCCTGTTGGTCCTTAGTTTTCCTCTGGTCCTTCACACACACACACATACACACACACACACACACACACACACACACACACACACACACACACACATACTACTACTACTACTGCTGCTGCTGCTGCTGCTACTGGTACTATCCCTACTGGGACAAGATCGGTTTGTTCAACAGGAGGATGGTAACAGATAACCCCAGTCTCACCTTCCATTCCTTGTCCCTTCCCTGGTGGCCACACATGCCCTTCATTGTTCTAGGACAAGCCTCCATTTGGCACTAACGGAGGAGACAGTTTTTCACTTAGACTGTGCCATTTTGATGATCCGGTAGCCAAGTTGGCACTCTGATATTTGCCCTCCTCTAGTAACTTCCAGGGTACAGCTACTTCTGCATCGAGGCCCCTGGGTCCCTTTCTGGGTTTCAGTCTCCCTCCCTGGATCCTCTAAAAAGCAGCACACACATAACCTGGAAAAACATTGCTGGTGGAAAGCTGGGGCAGCTCAAGATGGCAGGAGCTATGATTAGGACAGCCCGATAGCGGAAAAAGCCGAGTTATGCTGCCAAGCTCCGCCATAAGATCCTAAATGCAAAAGAATTGGTCTCCATGATAAGATTTTGAGCAAAATGGAAATATCGGAGATGGTTTACTGTGCCGTACGGAAAAATTGACACTGGGATCAGGCCAGCTTAATAGGGCTCCCACTGGAATTCCGGTGCTCTCTAGATGGAAATCGAGCCTGTTAGATAACGCTGATTAAAATGCTTCCAATCAGAGTGTCTTTGGGGTTACAGTGTCCACAGAAGCAAAGGAGCTGGGTCAAAATGTGGCAGTTGATGACCAAGGGAGGAGGCAGGAGGTATAGAAGCTGCAGTGGGGTGGAATGGTGCCCTAAGAGGAAGAGGGGGTGACTCACAAAACACCTGGGGCAGAGCGTGGTAAGGCTGGTATGGGCAGACCAGGTTACCCCCCCCCCAGTGTGCTCCTGCTGAGGCCACACTAGGATATGTTATTCCCACCGATGGCCCCCAGGGCATTCTTGTGGGGAGGGGGCTCCATGTCCATCACAATGCCAAGTAAGACCAGCAAGGAAAAAGCCAACCAAAAGCTACTTTTCTTTCCAAATGCCATTTATTATTTTTGTCTTTCTAACCACAAAAAACAAAAACAAACAACAACAAAAAAAATGTGGTGCAAGACAGAATACAAAAAAAAGAAAACAGAAAAAACCACCAGCACCAAGGACTCTACCTTTAACTGGAGCCTGTGTCCCACGTGGTGCTGAAGGAGGCTCAAAACAAGAAGGCCAAGAGCAGATGGAACAAGGTGCCAGCCAAGGCAGGATGTACCAGGTCCTGATGCCTGGGTGGGCCTCAGCATATTCCCAATGCTCTGGGCTACAATTCCTACTATGATATGAGGCCAATACAGCACCCGCAGCATCGCCTGCAGCTAAGCCACCTGGGGCTGGGTTTGTCTGACACATAGAGGTCACCCACAGTCTCCACCACAGGGTCTCCATCACAACCTCACAGGGCAGACCTGAGCTGAAAATTCCTTCCCCAGCCGTGTTTAATGTCTCCCAAGCAAGGTCAGGACTCGCTACTGCCTTTTATGCATGAAGACCGAGGACACAAGGTGTCTGTTCCTTAACGACGATTCCACAGCTGGAAAGCAATGGAACCACAGTGCACACTCACTGTTTGCAGTTTGGGTTTGTTTTCTCTGCTTATCACCTTCAGAAAGAGGGGACAGAGTGGAAGATGGGGAAGGTAAAGAAAGAAGAGACACGGGTGAGGGTAGACAAGTCCAAGGCTGGAAACACTAACAGTCTCTCTTGCAGAGCCCTCAGAGTCAGCAACAGCAACACCCATTCCAGTAAATTCTCACTTTCAAATCCAGTGGCAAGCAAGGTGAGTCATCTTTGGCCAAGAAAATCTCTCTATTAAAAGAAAGAGAGAGAGGAGAGAGAGAGAGAGAAAGAGAGAGAGAGAGAGAGAGAGAGAGAGAGAGAGAGAGAGAGAGAGAGGGAAGGAAGGAAGGAAGGAAGGAAGGAAGGAAGGAAGGAAGGAAGGAAGGAAGGAAGGAAGGAAGGAAGGAAGGAAGAAAAACCTCGTGGGCATGACATGAGTTCAGTCCCTGAGACCCATGGAGCAGAAGGAAAGGGCCAGCTCTTCCAAAAGATCTCCGTTCCCATGCACAGGCTAGATATATAAAAATGTACTGCCCATGTGTATGTATGCACATCAGGTATATGCAGTGCCTCCAGAGGCCTGAAGAAGGTGCCACATTCCCTGGACCTGAAATTATAGAAGGTTGCCATGTGGGTACTGGGAACTGAACCCAGGTCCTCTGCAGGAATGGCAAGTGTTCCAAACCATTGTCCCATGACCCTAGTTCCCTAAAAATGTAATTTAAAAAGTTTTAAAGACTTGTTTTTCTTTTGTGTTTCCAGGTCAGAGTCCCTGAATGAATAGAAAAGGAATTCTTTTTAAGTGTCATTGTTAAGTTACAAGCTGACAGTGGAAAACCAGCAACCACACCCAGACTTCCAGGAGTACTACGGAAGATGAAATGACCCTGGGCCTTCCCAGCTCTCCCCTCTACGCTACTCAGAGACTTGTCTTGCCAACCCAGGAAGCTTGCTCCTCAGCCTTTAAGAAGATAAACAAAAACAGCTGCTATTTTTGAAGGGGTATTTTTGTCAAACAATCTCTGGTTTCCTTCAGGAATTTCAGCCACATAGTCCCCTCAGTGGTGCGGTTTCCGGAGCTGACACACATCCGATTGGGCAATTGGTGTGGTTACTTCTGTCTGTCCATTCCCTCAAAGTTTCTGTTCCTGGGAGGGATAGCCAGGCCAAGCAGTGAGCAGCAACTCCAACCCCTCCTCCATCCCTGAGTCCATCAGTGTCACTCAGCCCTTGCCTCTATCAGAGGATGTGGGGGACATCAGAGACACAAGAGCCTGATGTGGAGGTTCACACCTCTAATGCCAGCACCCAGGAAATGGAGGCAGATCAATCAAGACCTATGGTCAGCCTAGGCTTAGGAGACCTCGTCTCAAAAAACCCCAGAACAAACAAACAGGATTCGGGGAAGCGGGGCTCACCTCTCCAGAGCTCAGTGTAAGGAATACTCTATGGCTGAGTGTCTATGATACACCATTGGGAAGGTGGTTCATGCTTTCAATCCTAGCACTTGAGAGGCAAAGGCAAGAGGATCATTGCAGCTAGTCTGGTCTACAGAGTGAGTACTAGGCCAGCTGTGTGTGTATGTGTGTGTGTGTGTGTGTGTGTGTGTGTCTGTGTGTGTGTGTGTGTGTGTGTGTGTGTGTGTGTACAAGATGTGCAGGGTCACCAGCATAGCAGTATGTCCTTCCAACAACCTACCTGGGTTGCAGGCCCAGAGACTTCAACCACTCACAGCTCAGGTCAGAGACCTAAGCCCAAGTTCAGGGTGCCCAGAAAAGCAAAGATTAGTAGGTCTCCTCTGTGTGGGTCCAAGAAAAAGTCTTCTAAGAGTCAGGGTACCTTCAGGAGGCATTGATGAGCATTTGGGCGACTCCCCTGGAACACCACTAGAAAGGCCTCAAAGGTATCACCTCTCTATTGCTGGACTCCCTGATTGATCCTCACCTTGCATCAATGTTAAGATTCCCCTACACTCATCCTGACAGGCAAGCCATGCCTGACACTTCTCTTAGAAACCCAGCAACAGGGTTACATGTTAATAGAGCTTCGCAACAACTAATGTGTGTTGCAGATTTAAGGGAAACACCGTTCTAAGCTAAAAAGCAGAGTCAAGATTCAGAGCCAGGGGGCCTGTTATCTGTGCCTGGACTCAGGTTTCAGGTCAGCCTGGTATAGATACTCAGGCTGGATACTATATCTGAAGGGGTGTCATTCAAGTTGTCAATATCACGTTAGATATACAGGTGGGAAGATGTTCTGGGTGTCTGGGAGGACTTGGGAGGGTCTGGAGAGAACACCTTTCCCATCAGCCCTCAAGAACACAGATGTCCATGAAATTTCACCACAATTGGTCAGAGAATTAGGGAATCCAGTGGGGGTTGTTGTTTGTTTGCTTGTTTTAATGTTCTTTCTTTTTTCTTTTCTTTTATTTCTTCTACCTACTAATTCACCTTTGTTTCCAATGCTTTAAGTCCTCCACCAACACATGCATGTTCATGTATATACATTCCATGCACATACATGTATATGCACATGTTACACCCATACTTACCTTACCACCTGTCTCCCTAAATCAGCTGAACGAGAGTATTCTTCACACATCATTCCAGAGATCAGTCACCTTTGGCCATGGTGTGGTGAACTCAACCCATACCCCAGAAATGAGGTCCTACTGAGTGCTGCTGGCCTATCTTCCGGGCTTCTTCACAAAGTAGAGAGCTGTTGAGCATTGACCTTGGCCAGCAGAGAGTGTCAGGGAATTAGTCACAGCTCTGCTCTTTCCACGCTGCACGGGGCACCTCAGTCCTCGTCTCTGTCTGTGATGCACTCAAAGCAGTGAAGTATTTTAATGATTCAGCATCATGTGGCCTGGCTCACATGGATCTAACGCAGCATGAAGATAGATGGCAGCTGGTCCCTTCTCTGTCGCCACCCCCAGACTCTGTAGTTGGCTCATCCAGAAACTAAATGTATGCCCCTCAAGACAGGGAGCAGAAAATGTGTCCCCCAGAGCAACTTCCTGCCTGAGCACGGCCTCCTCCTGATGTCCCTACGAGCTGTGGACAGTCCCTGGACTTCAGCCTCACACATGTGTTGCTTATTTGAAGAGGACAGACTGCCTAAGGGTCAGATGCCACTAGAAGCACAGCGTGTCCCCAGAATTCACATGTCACTTGTACTCTTTCTTGGGCTATCGGCTCATCTGTGTACAGAAGACATTTAATTGGTTCTGAAAAGCGCAGCACCCACAGCTACAGGCCCCACATTAGAAAATGGGGTGAGACCCTGCACCTCCACCCTACTGTCTTTTTTAGCATTTCCCCCCTAAAATCAAATTAGTGGTGTATGGAAATGAACTGAGAAAATTCATTACATTAATTTATCTAATTTTGGAGGCAGACTTGAAATAAACAGCACCTTGGTCTCTCACACTTAGCCCTCCCAGGGTATTGATTTCTGAGTCACATTAGCCTCGTGCAAGGACCTTTTTATAGCCCAAAGGGCTGCGATAGCCAGCTTCCTCATGAATATAAATGTCCTGCTTAGAGGCCCAGAGACATCACTCTCCAAGGTCATTTCAAGGAGTGGCAGGCACAGCAGGCTGCCCGAAGTTCACCCAGGAATCCACAGGCCAGGCATGCAGGAGCTCCATGCAGAGCCCATCGATCCTAATGAGATCGATGCCATGAACCACAAGTAGCCCCACAGAGGAAGAGGTGGGACTGGGTCACTTCAGGTTCCTGTCAGCCTTTACAATAATAGCTTGTGGAATTAAGAGTCTGTCACCTTAGCGTACACCCCCATGACTGATACAAGCCGTAACAAGGCTAAACTTACCACAGGAGGAAACCCATTGGCCTAGTAATAGTTTTTGCTATCTTATGCTTCACGGTGGACCAGAGGGCCATCTTCAGAATGACATATTTCTGACAGATGGGATGGATCAATGGTTAGAAGCACTTGCTGCCAAGTCTGATGACCTGTGATCCGTTCCCAGGCTTCACATGGCGGAGGAAGGGAAGCCACTCCTTCAGGTTGTCTTCTGACCTCTGTGTACATCCACCATGGGGTGTACCCATGACAGAAGACAGAGAGAAAGAGAACAAATAATACATGAATGTCATTTTTATTTTAATTAAAGGAGGAGGAGGAGAAAGAGGACCCACTTGCCCAGCAAGACTCCCTGTTTGACCCAGTGCTGGGCTTGTACCGGCTGTTTTAGAGAACTTGCTAAATATACTGGAGGATGTTACCAAGGCTGCAAACCTTGTACTCAGGGTCTGGAGAGATGGCTCAGTGATGAAGAGCACTGACTGCTCTTCCAGAGGTCCTGAGTTCAAATCCCAGCAACCACATGGTGGCTTACAACCATCTGTAGTAGGATCTGACGCCCTCTTCTGGTGTGTCTGAAGACAGCTACTGTGTGTGTGTGTGTGTGTGTGTGTGTGTGTGTGTGTGTAATAAATATAATACATTTTTAAAAGAAAGAGAGAAGTACTTAAACGTGGCAGTTGACTGGATGGATCACCACTTATCCACTCCTGCTCTGTCCCACATTCATTCAGGGCACTGTACATGACTTGCTCTGGTCAATGGGATTTAGGCAGAAGCATGGGTGGGGGTGAGGTTGAGGGTCCTAGCTCTCAGTATAGGTCTTAAAAGTCAAGTCTTGTTTCTACTCACCCCTTGGGAAGCTCCTACCTCTGCCTTGAGAAAAGCATGCCCCAGTCAGCCACTATTTCTGGGTCCTAGATCAAAACTAACCCACCACCTTATCCCAGTGCCTGGCCTGCACTGTCATTACCTGCAGAGGCCATTTGGATACTGAAGTTGTATTGCACTAAGGCTGGGACATCTGGGGAAATGGCAAATGTGGCTGTGTCCTCAGCCATACCCTTCCTCTAAGGATGCAGCTCAGGGTCCACTACTTGATACACTCATTTTCTTTTTCAGCCATCTGAGCTCCTTCTTACATCCTAGACCTAATGCGCTAAACTCCTTCTGCTTCTCTAGCTCCAACCTGACACTCCGTTGCCCCATGCATACATACAGCATACATAGATAGATAGATAGATAGATAGATAGATAGATAGATAGATAGATAGATAGATGTGTGCATGCATGCATGCATACATACATACATACATACATACATACATACATATAGAATAGGCCCAGTTATAGAACAAAGACTAACAGTGAGGGTGGGAAGCGATGAGACCAGTCACTGGCTGGGCACCCAGAACACATTATCTCCTGAACCTTGGAAAGGCAGGGCTAGAATTTGAACCTGGGTTCTTTTAGATTTATTTATTTTATGTATCCAAACAGGCTGTTGTTGACATACCAGAAGAGGGCATTGGATCCAATTACAGATGAGCCACCATGTGGTTGCTGGGAACTGAATTCAAGACCCTTGGAAGAGCAGCCAGTGCTCTTAAATGCTGGGCCATCTCTCAAGTCCTACCTGGATCCTTTTAAATCCAGGATCCAAGTTCATTTTTGCCTAAGCTTTAAGCTCTGTAGAAGCAAGCCAATTTTACAGCACTTTGGAACCCTTGATCAAGAGAGAAGGTGGTCTCTTCCATCCAGAGCATCACAGAAAGAACAGGTGGAATGGCCGTTTTCATAGATCATAATACTAGCATATCAGCCACTGTGAAGGCTCACCAGAGTCAAGGCTGGCTGAATTAAATCTTGTCTCCTCCATGGCCCAGAAAGTTTTCAAAAGAGGCTCTTGAAATGACTGAGTCACTCATGTATTTCCTCCTGAGCAACCAGAAAAACCACAGCTTGCAGCCAGTGTAAGGTCATAAGCCTGGGTACTAAACAAAGAGATATTAAGCAAAAGTGATGCATGCCACTTTCAGAACTGCCCACAACTTCATGGGCATGGTTGTCATTGCAACCCTAGAGCCTGTCTGTTATAAAAAGTAGCGCCGTAAGATGGAAAAGCCTAGGTGATGAGTCTTCTGCCCAACCCGTGATAGAGTGAATGTGAATGAGAACAAACGCTTCTGGTGTTTATCTATCAGTACTTGGAGAATGTTTGTTATAGAGGCTAGCATGATCCATCCTGACTAATATAGAATGAGAATGCTTTCAGTTGTACATAATAGAAAAGGGAACAAGAATACTATAAACACTTATATGGTTATCTTGGATTCCACATAACAAGGAGTTTAGGAATAAGAAGCTCCAGGACCCAATTTGAAGGACACAATCTGTCTTTCTGCTCAGCTTTCCTTAAGGTGTTGGCTCTCTTTCTCACACTAGTGAATACATACAGGATGGCTGTTAAATGCCTGCACTTCATCTGCAACTCAGGTAGGAAAAAAGCAAAGGATGGGGCAAAAGGATGAAGGCCACCGAGTCTGCCCCACTCAGACAACCAAGGTTCACTAACTGGGCCAACAAACACCAGTAACTGACTGGTGCAGACAATACAGGGCTATGCCTTCCCAGTACATTCACAATTCTTCTCCTGGGCCCGTGGGGCCTAGCCTACCTAAGACCAACAAATCTCTATAGACCCCTGAGCAAAAGACAAGTGACATAGCTATTGTGTGGTCAACAATAACCCTCCTCTGCACCCGGTAGCTCATGTCAGCTCCCCCTTACTAGGAAGGGCTTCACTTAAGCTCAGCTAATCCTTTGTCCTTTCAGTCTTTGGCCCTCAGCTCCATCCACCTTGGGGCACCATTTCCTCAGCTGCCCAGAGGCTTGGCTCTCGTGTAGAGGATTGCTAACAGGCTGATGATCCTGAGTAGCCTGAGACAGCACAATGAGAGATGGCACTATGCCAGGACCCACTATCATCACACTGTTCCTTTGTTAGTGGGGATACTGCTGACAGCCTTCAATAGATCATTGGGAAGCAGCTGAGATGGGTAAAAATCACTCTGCTTGGTGCTTGTGAAGGAAGGGAGGGGGCTCGGTCGGAAGGTAGATCGTAAAAAGCAGGCTGAAAGGAGGCACTGGAAGGAAACAATATGAGTACTGACAAAGCTTTATGCACTGAGATATCCCAGGAAGATGGTGTCTAATGGTGTAAGAGTGAAATCTTTAGAAACAGACAAAATCACCAGTCATTGAAATAGATGTATATGTGTATGTAGGAAGTAGAGGTGAGATTGATGGTGATGGTGATGACGATGATGACAGACATACAGACAGATGATGGGTGCATTAAATGAATGAGTGGGTGCACGGATTTATGGATGAGCAGATGGTTTTCACTCATCTAATATAGTGTGCATTCATAAGATATGAGTGTAAAAGGTTTAGAGTGGGAAGCTGTACTGAAAGAGACCTGAGTTTAAACAACAGGCACTCGTATAATGGACGAGGCTCAGTGTAGCCCTGAGTAGTGAAAGCATGGACAATGTTTGTTCCTTTCTTTCAACTTTATGCATTTGTAATGTTTTTGCCTTTATAAGCACACACTGTTTTTGTAACCCAAAAAAGCTACTAAGAAAAACATGAGCATTGCTGGGTAAGCTGGAAAGCTGGGTAGGGCTGGGGGACAGTCTGTTCAGCTGAGTTAGTGCTCAGAGAAGTCACTGTCCTGTACTGACTGTCCTCTCTGATGGTCACAGTTCTTACGGAGCCAAGTTCAGGGTCTCTCCCACAGAGCCAGTAACTCTGTGTGGCCCTGGCTTCTGAGGCCTCCCCCCATCAGGCTTTAGCTGTGATACCTGAGTACAACCCCAAGTTGTCTTCTGCAGGCACAACCAGCACGAGTCATCTTGAATCATGGTCAGACCTGGAGATTTCTTCCTCTACCTGTATCCTCCTAGGTGCTCTCTCTGCCGACAAAGACCTAGGCTGGTCTGGTGAGCTGAAATTCTCTCCAAATAGTGGGACAATATTCTAACGTGTCCCACATACTGAGCAAAGAAAAACATCTAGATTTCATCTTATTTTAGTCCAAAGTTAGATTGCTACCATCCATCTTTATTTTTGTGACCTAATTTTCTTCCATTACACTGTTTTATAATTCCTTGTGACAGTTAATGTTGATGTCAACCTGACAGATATGGAGACGAGGCTCTGGGCATGTCTGTGAGGGATGTTTTAGATTAGGTTAACTGAGGTGGGAAGATTCCCCCTAAGCAGATGGTTCAAGGGCTGGTGAGATGGGTAACTGCATTCCATGGAATCAGGTCCTGGATTCCAAAAAGAGAGAGAGAGCTGAACATCATCCTTGGTTGCTCTCTGCTGCCTGACTGCAGACTCGATGTAACCAGCTGCCTGACAGCAGACACATCATAACCAGCTGCCTGACAGCAGACACATTGTAACCAGCTGCCTGATAGCAGACACATTGTAACCAGCTGCCTGACAGCAGATACAATGTAACCAGCTGCCTGAAAGCAGACACATTGTAACCAGCTGCCTGACAGCAGACACATCGTAACCAGCTGCCTCACAGCAGACACAATGTGACCAGCTACCTCACAGCAGACACAATGTAACCAGCTGCCTGACAGCAGACACAATATAACCAGCTGCCTCGCAGCAGACACAATGTGACCAGCTACCTCACAGCAGACACAATGTAACCAGCTGCCTGACAGCAGACACAATGTAACCAGCTGCCTGACAGCAGACACAATGTAACCAGCTGCCTGATAGCAGACACAATGTGAACAGCTGCCTGACAGCAGACACATTGTAACCAGCTGCCTGACAGCAGACACATTGTAACCAGCTGCCTGACAGCAGATACAATGTAAACAGCTGCCTCACA
This sequence comes from Mus musculus, assembly GCF_000001635.26. NCBI lineage: Eukaryota > Metazoa > Chordata > Mammalia > Rodentia > Muridae > Mus > Mus musculus. The sequence continues at coordinate 132,431,476 of NC_000073.6, forward strand.
GCAGTCACAATGTAACCAGCTGCCTCGCAGCAGACACAATGTGACCAGCTACCTCACAGCAGACACAATGTAACCAGCTGCCTGACAGCAGACACATTGTAACCAGCTGCCTGACAGCAGACACATTGTAACCAGCTGCCTGACAGCAGATACAATGTAACCAGCTGCCTCACAGCAGACACAATGTAACCAGCTGCCTCACAGCAGACACAATGTGACCAGCTGCCTGACTGCAGACACAATGTAACCAGCCGCAAAACACTCGTGCTTCAGTATAGTCCTCCATGAAGAGCTGTGCCTGCTTGAACTGGGAGCTAAAGTAAGCACTTCCTCCCGTAAGCTGCTCTTGTGAAGTATTTGTCATTGCAAGAAGAATATTAGTGAAAACCCACTCTACTGAACTCCAATGATCACACCACACTGACTTGTAACTTCCCAAATAGGTTGTGTGGAAATTGGCTGCTTCTGCCATTTTGATGGACAGCTGCTCCATTACTGAAGTCAACTATGCAATGCCAAACTCCTTCCCAATTAACACAATTATTTTTTTTCAAGGACATACTCTCAGGTATTCCAAGAAGCCTTGAACTAAGTATTCAAATACGATCCTCCTGTCTCTTCCTCCCCAATATTAGACAGGCAAACACAACCATGATAGCTTCTCTGCTGGGAACTCAACTCAGGGCTTCATGCACACTAGGCAAGCAGTCTTCCAAAACCCCAAAAGCCCTAGCACTTCAACTAGAGGAAAAATTTCTTTAAAAGATTCTACGAATTCTCTATATATCTTCTCGATTTTTCTGTAAATCAAAGCTTGCTCTAAGCAAATGATATCTGTTTTTCTAAAAGAAAAAGAAAGGGAAAAAGAAAACAGCTTGTACATATCCTTTAAAAGAAAAAAAACAAAAACAAAACTAAAAATGACTAAATATTTGAGGGACAGCAGTGAGAAGTGGCCAAAAGAAAAGTAAGAAGATGGCACAATTTGTGGGAGTCTGGCATCTAGAGTTAGGGTAGAGGGGACCTACTGGTGCTCATTACAGTAGAGAGATGAAGGATAGAAAGGACCCCAGGGGACCACTACTGGGAGAGCATCCTCAACAAGTGCATCTCATAATCTCACAACATCCCTCCTTTGTAACAGCAGGAGAGGAAGGGCCTAAAAGGCACCCAAGCTAAGAAGAGCAAGTTTTTCCAGTGAGTAGCATGGCCACTAAATGGCCCAAAGATCCAAATGCCAGACCTGCTGGGTGCCAGGGGTACCCATCACCCCAAGAATCTGTAGCCCAGCTCCTGTGAGCTCTGCATTCTCTTTCTGAAGCTCTGCTTCTCACCTGTAAAATGGGAAGATGGGGACTAAATTACATAGTGCTCTGCTCAGCAAAGGGGGGGGGGGGTCACCAGAGGAGAACCAGACAATGAGAAGCTACCATTATTTCTGTATGGTCTTCGGGAACATTTGTGCATGCGTGTGTGCATGTGCGCACGCGCGCGCGCGCGCACACACACACACACACACACACACACATACATGCATATAACTAATCCCCAGGTCCTTGTCCTTGTACCTGCCCTTGTTCTGGTACCTGCCCAGAACTCATCTTTCTAGGACTGTCTCTGCCATCTGACAAAAACATGGAGCCCTAGCTCTGAATCTCACTGTTTCTGGAGCCCTGAGTTCTTCCCCTGCCATATATCCCCAGTGCAACACACATTTTTTATTGGGTCAATCACCCTGTCCTCGGTAGCAGTCCTTATGTTCCGTGTCTTCCCTAACCTACCCCATCTTGCCTGTCACCACCACTCCCACTGGTGGCCCTGGCTCTAGCCTTTGCAGGCATCTGATTGCCAGCACCCTGCCCAGACCTTTCACATACCCCCATCCCTATGTAAAAAAGGCTCTAGTGTTAAAACTGGTACCCAATGATTTTACAGTTAAATGTATCCTACCTCACATGGTGGTTTTGAGATAAATTTCCCTGGTAGATATTAAGCATTTTTTTCATGTGTTTTTGTCCACATGTAAGTCTATTAAATTGTGTCTGTTCAGTCAATTTAAAAAACAAAACAAAACAAAACTGGTACTCAAGCCCTGTCTGTGGCCCTGGCTCCATCCGGCCTCATCGTGCACTGTGCACCCAGAGCGGAGTTCCACCCTTCCCCAACACACATATGTCCCTTCCCTCCTGCAGCTTGGAGGATGCCATCCAGCAAAGAGCCCCTTCCTCCTTCTAGAAACTCTTGGCTTAGGCGCCCTGCAGGCTTCCTTCCCTAGGGCATTTCACCCTAATCCCTGCCTCAGTTTGTCCCCACCTGCTCAGGTACAGAAGCCTCGCCACAGCCTGCTCCCCCTTCTCTTCAAACTTGATGGATACTTTGAGGGTTGATCCCCCACCCTACCCTATCCCACTGTCCAATCAGAAAAGCAGTTTTTGAGTAAACAGGCTACTTGTTTCCTTTAATGACCAGAAGTATGGGCTCCCCGCTTGCCATAATTACATTTTCCCTTCTCCAGTTCAAAACTTTACCCTGTCTGCAGGGAGGGAGGACATGCTAGTTAAAAACATCTGGCTGGAGAGCTGGACAGAGGATGGAAAGAAAGCTGGTGCCTACTGCTTACCATAAGGCCAAACTTGGAAAGTAAATACACAACCAGAGCATACTGAATGGGTGGAGACAGCAGGCTCCCCGTCTGTGCTGACCAGGCAACTGGGGGCTCGGACAGGCTAAAGCCTGCAGGCCTCAAGCCAGCTCTCGGCTGGCTCTCTCTCTCTCTCTCTCTCTCTCTCTCTCTCTCTCTCTCTCTCTCTCTCTCAAAAGGGCTTTCTGTTACTGTTCTCCTTGAAGGAATAGATGGAGATAGGGCACTTAGGGACAAGGTGCCAGGTTACTTGGGGTCTGCTGGTATGTCCATTTTGTTAACCCCAGTGAGAAAATTTGGCTGCAACATTTCTGCCCGGAGCAACTGCAATTATAAATGGATAGTAGAGAGCTTTCAGGAGGACAATCCCAGACCACCTTACAGAGTTAGAAGTCAGGAAGGAGAAGCAGGGGAAGGAGGCTGCCTGGATTTGAAATTGCTGTGGGCTGAGTAGAACCAGAGGACAGCCACACTGTCCCCAGCTGTCAGCCACATGCCCTCAATCATCAGCCTAATGTCCCCCAATTGCCAGGCAATCTAACCTACAGGCATCCTGACAACCTTTCTCCAAGTTCCAGCCAGCATGTCCCTAGAGTATACTGACACGTCCTCCTGGTACCCTGTCAGCCTGTCCTTCAACTTCCCTGACAACATGTCCCCAAGTGCCAATGCACCAGTCTTCTTCCACTCTGACCATTTAGTAACCAGGTCATTTCAGAGTTCCAGAACTTCCTTCAGTCACAACTCTGGAGAGGGCTGAGCTGGGGAGGACTCCCAGCACCTGCACAACAGTCTGGACATTTTGCAAGTGGGAAAACAGAGAAGGAACGGACTAGGCCAAGGATGCACAGCAAGACAGAGCCAGTGGCAGTTTCTTGTGCTGTGTTGAGACCCAGGAGAGCTTTTATCACAGCCAAGCTGAGAGCCAGGACCTTCTATCTCACTGTCTGTGTGGCTAAAATCCTCAAGAGCCCCCCTTTGGTAAAATGACATGGGAGGCAGCCATTTGCTGTCATTACACAGACACTTTTGTGTAATCTTTGCCCTAAAACCCCAACCTCCACATTCATACTGGCCTTCATCCTGACTCTGAGAAGGAAGGAATAATTATACCCATTTCACAGCTGAGGAAACTGAGGCTTGAGGAGGTTATGTAACCTGTCTTTGTTCATATGGAGTCAGGCTGGGTCACATGCACCTGGACTGACTGCCACTCATTACACACTTAGCATCATGCCCATCCTCCCAGGAATCAATCTTCCATACTCATGTCAGCCAGGGAAGAATTTGGAGTGCAGAGATCAGTGCCCTTGTGACAGATGACACATGGCCTGGGGACATGACACTTACTGTTCAAATTGCCTAGCTACCCTCTCTGTGGCTTCAGTGAACACAGGATGGATGGGTTTGGGAGTATAGGGGTTTCTGTAGGAAGCACAGGCTGAACTCGGGCACATAAACAGAATGGCCAATGCGTCATGGACAGACTTACAGCCCCTTCCCCCAAACCAGAGTGTGTGTGTATGCCTGAGGTGGCTGTCCAGGAAGCCACCTCCTCTACAGGACCAGGACTGTAGGATGTATCTGGGCCAAACAGGATGTCTGTGACTGAGCATGACATCTTCCTGTATTTGCTGACACAGAATGTGTGCCGCTCATTCTGGTGGCCCTGAAGAAATGTTATCGCTGTTCCATAACAGGGAAAAAACAACAACAGATAAGTCAGCACTGTTGGCCTAGGGACGACCTTGGAACTCCCTAGCTTGATACAAGAGAGGCTGAGTCAGGGATGACCCCAAACCCCCCACAGACATTAAGAAACACCTGCGTGTGACACTGGATCCAAGTGTGGCCGTGGGATGAGGGCGTGGCTATGGAACCTGGAAACTCACTGTACCACCTGCCCAGTATCCCCATGTCTCAGTTTCTTTTTTTCCTCTTTTTTCTTTCTTTTTTCTTTTTTTAATTAGATATTTTCTTTATATACATTTCAAATGCTATCCCGAAAGTTCCCTATACCCTCCCCACGCCCTGCTCCCCTACCCACCCACTCCTGCTTCTTGGCCCTGGCATTCCCCTGTACTGGGGCATATAAAGTTTGCAATACCAATGGGCCTCTCTTCCCAGTGATGGCCGACTAGGCCATCTTCTGCTACATATGCAGCTAGAGACAAGAGCTCTGGGGATACTGATTAGTTCATATTGTTGTTCCACCTATAGGGTTGCAGACCCCTTCAGCTCCTTGTGTGCTTTCTCTAGCTTCTCCACTGGGGGCCCTGTGTTCCATCTTATAGATGACTGTGAGCATTCACTTCTGTATTTGCCAAGCATTGGCATAGCCTCATAGGAGACAGCTATACCAGGGTCCCTCCAGCAAAATCTTGCTGGCATATGCAATAGTGTCTGGGTTTGGTGGCTGATTGTGGGATGGATCCCTAGGTGGGGTAGTCTCTTGATAGTCCATCCTTTCATCTTAGCTCCAAACTTTGTCTCTGTAACTCCTTTCAGGGGTATTTTGTTCCCTTTTCTAAGGAGGAATGAAGTATCCACCCGTTAGCCTTCCCTCTTCTTGATTTTCTTGTGTTTTGCAAATTGTATCTTGGGTATTCTAAGTTTCTGGGGTAATATCCACTTATCAGTGAGTGCATATCTAATGACTTCTTTTGTGATTGGGTTACCTCACTAAGGATGATATCCTCCAGATACATCCATTTGTCCAAGAATTTCATAAATCCATTGCTTTTAATAGCTGAGTAGTACTCCATTGTGTAAATGTACCACATTTTCTGTATCCATTCCTATGTTGAGGGACATCTGGGTTCTTTCCAGCTTCTGTCTATTATAAATAAGGCTGCTATGAACATAGTGGGGCATGTGTTCTTGTTACCAGTTGGAGCATCTTCTGGGTATATGCCCAGGAGAGGTATTGCTGGATCTTCCGGTAGTATTATGTCCAATTTTCTGAGGAACTGCCAAACTGACTTCCAGAGTGGTTGTGCAAGCTTGCAATCCCACCAGCAGTGGAGGAGTGTTCCTCTTTCTCCACATCCTCGCCAGCATCTGCTGTCACCTGAATTTTTTATCTTAGCCATTCTGCATGCCTCAGTTTCTTTATCCACAAAGTAGACCATAAAAACAGGGCCTTCCTCCCAAGAACTATAGGAGTGTGTCTGATGAAAGACACAGCCTAGCTGTATGTTAAAGTCATAAGCAATAAGAAAAGGCAGGTGCGTCTATGGCAACGATCACTTTCTTAACTATCAGTTCTCTCGTTCCTCATCACAACCTTGCTCTGTCCCTTTGGTGAGAACTAGGTACCTGAGTTCACTGTGGCTGCTCTGTACAGACACCTCAATGTTCTATGTGGTCAGCAGATGCTGAACCTGCCCCAAGCACGGTCCTTGCCTCCTGTAATTCAGGCCCTGGAGGATGGGCTGTCCCTGTGACTCACTTCTTATGAATAGAACACATCAGAAGTGATGTGTTATAAAAGCGATGCCTTAGGTTATAAAAAGTCTGTGGCTTCCATCCTGCCTTCTCCTGGATCCTCACTAGTTAGTTGGTATGTGGGTGGGTTTATGTGAGCGCTCTTGTGTGTGGTGGCTAGAGGACAACATCAACTGTTCTTGAGTAGTGCCATCCACCCACCTACTATGAGACAGGGTCTCTCACTGGCCTGGAGCTCATCAATTGGGCTATAGCAGCTGATCACCACAGATCCACTGGGCTCTACCTGTCTCCAGCATCTGGGATTCACAGATGCTGCCACCAAACCCAGCAATTTTATGTGGCTTCTGGGACTGAAATTGCAGTCATTGTATTTGTAAAGCAAATACTTCACTAAGTGAATCATCCTTGGAGCTCACAGGTCATTGCTTTAATTCCTGAAACCACACCGTGGAGGGACAACTATAAACCTCTCCAGTTGTATCTGAGGTCGGTGAAGGTCCGGGCCCTTCTAGGGGATCTAGTCAGAAACTGTAAGGCAAGTCTGACCCTCTCACGTGATCTGATCCCAGATTTCTGGTTGGTCACATGGAAAATGTGAAATGATAAATGCTGGAGAGGAAGCATCTTTATATGTGAGCAGTGGAGCATGTAGCTGTAATATGCTTGAGTGAACTCCTATTCACCCATCGTGACCCAGGTGGCGCGCCACATCCTCCACCAAAGCCTCTCATAGCACTCTGCTTTCCCTTGATCAGTGCCCCACTCCACTCTCAAATTTCAGCTAACATGGCAGGCCTGCTCCACCAATGTGACCATGAGCCCCTGGAGTAGAGACAGGGCCTTACTCACCCTGTTACAGCCCGAGATAAAGAGTCTAGCTGACTTAGCATCACATGTATTCAATGAATAAGTGATGTAAGCAGCAACTGTCACCTGCCCGGGGAACTATCTCGAATGCTCTGTCCTCTGACTCTTGGGAAGCCACTTGGCTCCCTCCATGCAGAGTCCACATGCTGGCCAGTCTGGGCTTAAGCCCAGTCCCCTCATCTGCCCAAGAGGAGGTGACAATGACTCCCAGCACTTGTTCTCCGTGGATATCGGCAAGTCCCCTCTACTGATTCGCCTTGGTCTCACTGGACCAAGATGGGAAAGGAACCAGCAGTCAGGTCCTCTTACACATGACCTCAATGTGCCCCACCCCCACCCCACTCCACCTCAAGCCTGCTACTTCCAGAGTGAAGTAGAGAGCTGGGTGGCAGCTTGTTTGAGGCCACAGAGAGTGGTAGACCTGGGACCCCTCAATGCAGTAAGGCTACTGAATTCTGTGGCAGAATAGGCTCCTGGCACTAACCTGGGCATGACTCACAGGCTGTATGACACCCCTGGGCCTCTCACAACACAGTTGATTGTTGGTGACTCTGTCCCCTAAGAAAGATATATCCTCATTACAGAGCTAATGAAAGAGATCTTGTTTGGTAAAAAGAAATCTCTGTCATTATTGTTTAAGGATTTTGAGATAAGATCATCCTGAGTTAGGTAGGGACCTAAGTCCAGGCACAAGTGTCTTCATGAAAGACAGAAAAGAAGGGTTGGTGTGATGGCTCAAGAGTAAAACCCTCCCTGTGCAAGCCCAATGGCCTGCAACCAATGCTCACAACTGAGTCTCCACAAAGCTGTCCTCTGATCACACACTCAAGCTGTGAGATGCCCATGCACACACACACAAATTAATTCATACAAAATATCATTTTAAGACAGAAGTCATACATAGTAGAGCGCTCTGTGTGAAGACAGATACAGCCATACGTCAAATGAACCAGCAATATCCAGTATCCACCAGCATCAGGAGAGGCAGAAATGTCTCCCCAGAGTCCTCCCAGAGGGAGAGGGACCTGCTGACACCTAGACATTGGACTTCTACCTTTCTGACCAGGAGAAAAGAATCTTCTATTGTTTTAAGTGGCCAGTTTTTGGCAGCCCCAAGGGAAAATGCAAGGTCTTATAGAAGATGATACTACTTTTGCATCATATTGAGTAAACTGAGGCTGCCTGGGGCTGAATGTGTCTAGATTAGGAAAGGCCAGACCTCCTCATCCCACTTCCTCAGGCACTGGGAGGGAAATGCCCCGTGAACCTCACTTGGGCAGCTGTGACACAGGGTTCCCCATGCTCCGTGATTGTGGTAACCTGTGACACGAATGTGTCATTGCCCTATATTGATGGCAATGTATTCTGTATGTTAAGAGAATTAGGGCTGTGTCAGCCAGCCTTTTTTATTGCTGCAGCAAGGCACTACTTAAGAGAGGAAGTACATATTTTGGCCCACAGATTCAGACAGGTCAGCCATGGTCCCTTGGCCCCATGCACTTAGAAAAAGCAGCTTATTGGTGAGAACATGGAGCCAAGACTCTCACCTTATATGCAGTGGGAGGAGGGAAGGGAGGAGGGAGAGGGGACATATTGGGGGCAGGGTGTAAATCCAAAGACTAGAAATATCCTTCCAGAGCCGCCCCGAATGACCTACTTCCTCCAGCTAGATTCCACCTCCTCACATTTTCACAGCTTCCAAAAATAGGATCCGCGTCTGGGACCAAGTCTTCAGCACATTAGCCTGTGGGAAATATTAATTATCCAAGAAGAACTGGCCACCTGATCCCTCGCTCAGCTGGATTGGGGTACTTTCAAGTTTGGCAGAGTTTCGCTAGGGTTGATGTAAAGGACTGGCACAGACTTGGGGATAGGATAGGAGCCCCCCGTAATTGGGTGCTATGTCTCCGGTACTGTATCTTGGTTCTGAGTGGTGCTTTGAAAGGAAATAGCTCTCAGTGGCTTATAGGGAGTGGTGCTATTAAGAGGTGTGGCCTTGTTGGAGGGAGTGTGTCACTGGAGGTGGCCTTTGAAATGTCAAATGCTCAAGCCAGGCCCAGCGTCTTGCTCTCTACCTGCGCATCTAACTGTAGAACTCTCAGCTCCTTCTTCAGCACCATGTCTGCCTGCACACCACCATGCTTCCCGCTGTGATGATCATGGACTGAACCTCTGAAACTGTAAGCCAGCCCCAATTAAACGGTTTCCTTTCTAAGAGTTGCCGTGGTCACACAGTGGCCATTGCTTCATAGCAATAGAAGCCCTGTGACTGTTTGATTTTGGTGACTATGGGCCTATTTCTGGGCCAGCCTCATCTATTGGTTCACTGAAAAAATCTCTTTTCCTTCCGAGCTGGACAGCTGAGCACTCCCAGACTCCTAACAGAGTGGAGCATATTCAGCGTCACAGTGCTGCACATGCAAACTTCTGCCTGTCTGCAGGTGTGACGGATTTGCTTGGCTGTCAACGTGACCACATCTGGAATTAAAACCCAGGCAGCTGGGTACACTTGTAAGAGGTTGTTTTTTTCTTAATTAAGTCATTCGAATTGGGAAGAGCCATTTTCAATCTGTACCCCTTTGAGGTTGGGAAAATCCACCTTGATTCTGGGCCACAGTTGGTGGTAGCCTACTTGATGGCAGGTTCATTCCTTCACTGGAATGAGAGACTGCTTCTTCAGGATTCTGGTGTACCCTGAAGACCAGCTGGGACATCTAGCCTCGTGGATGGAACAACTACTAGATTCTTGGACCTTTCCATTGATAGGTAGCCATTGTTGGATTAGCTGAACCACAGTCTGTAAACTACTCTAATAAATCCCCTTTATGTGGTGGTGGTCGGGCGCAGAACAGGGGAAGGGAGAGAGGGAGGGGTGGTAGGGAGGGAGAGGGAGAGTCCCCTCCAGTGACACACTCCCTCCAACAAGGCCATACCTCCTAATAGCACCACTCCCTATTTTATCTGTTCTAATTCTCTAAAGAAACTCGAGTGATTCAGTGGGTGACCAAGTGCCCTTCCGTAGCCTTCAGACCTGGCCACACAGACCTGACACACATGATCCTAGGAGACTTGTTTAGGTCCACAAACACTGTGAGCGCCATCTTTTCCCCACCCAGCTCAGCCTCAAGCTGCGTCCTCTAACTGTGTTGTAGCCCAAAACTCTCCAGAACCTCTGACACAAGCAAACAGACCCACAGGGGTCCCTCCTAGGTACCTTAAACCCAAGGCTTTCCCTACCAATGCCTGTATGGGTGGAGTGTGGATGGGGTGAGGGTGTAGCTCAGAGTGGAAGATTGGCTCTGGCACAGGGGAGAAAATAGCAAAGACATGTCTATCTTGCCTTCACTCCTTTCCCCGTGCACAGGTTTTCCCCTGACATAGGTGATGAACATCTATCAGGGAATGAGAAAATCTTGGGACTAACATGGACCTACCTGTGACCAGTTTGTATTTAACACCATTTCTATACCAGCTCTGGAACTTGATAAATGTGGCCTGCATGAGGTGATAGCTGTTCTAGAGTCTGAGCCCTTTTTCCCAGAACTGAAGGACTGACTCACAAGGATACAAGAAATCCCTTAGGAACTGCCTAAACGTCAGAGTCCATGCCTCAAACAAAAGCTAGCCTCCCAGACAAACAACCAGCCTGCTAGGGACAGCCTCTTCTGATGGAGAATTCAAGTGACCACACAGAACATATTGTTAGAGCATTCAATGCTTTCTCATCCATTTAAACAAACAAAACAACAAACAAACAACAATGTCTGACGCTTGGCCCATAGAGAGTAGCACTGTTAGGAGGCGTGGCCTTGTTGGAGGAAGTATGTCACTGTGGGGGTGGGTCTTGGAGGCTCAGTCTCCACCCATTGCAGAAGAGAGCTTCCTCCTAGCTGCCTAAGGAGGTCGATCTTCTGGCTGCTTTTTGGTACTCTCAGTTCCTTCTCCAGCACCATGTCTGCCTGCATACTGCCATGCTTCCTGCCTTGATAATGGACTAAACCTCTAAAACTGTAAGCCAACACCAACTAAATGTTTTTCTTTATAAGAGATGCCTTGATCATGGTGTCTCTTCACAGCAATGCAAACCCTAACTCTTATGCTTGGCCTAGGGAGTGGCACTATTAGAAGGTGTGGCCCTGTTGGAGTAGGTGTGGCCCTATTGTAGTAGATGTGGCCCTATTGGAGTAGGTGTGTCACTGTGGGTGTGGGCTTTAAGACTCTCATCCTAGCTGTCTGGAAGCCAGTATTTTGCTAGCAGCCTTCAGATAAAGATGTAGAACTTTCAGCTCCTCCTGCACCATGCCTGTCTGGATGCTGCCCTGCTCCTGCCTTGATGATAATGGACTGAACCTCTGAACCAATTAAATGTTCATTTTAAGAGTTGCCTTGGCTAGGCAGTGGTGGTGCATGCCTTTAATCACAGCACTTGGGAGGCAGAGGCAGGCAGATTTCTGAGTTCGAGGCCAGCCTGGTCTACAGAGTGAGTTCCAGGACAGCCAGAGCTACACAGAGAAACCCTGTCTCAAAAAAAAAAAAAGTTGCCTTGGTCATGATGTCTGTTCACAGCAGTAAAAGCCTAACTAAGACATAAAGACAGACAGACAGACAGATAATTTTTGAGGCAGGCTTTCATTATGTATTATGTATTCCTGCCCTTTCCTTATAGAGAAAGCTGAAGGACAAGAGGAGGGCAGGAGATGGGTCTGAGAGGAAGTTGAGCCTCCATGCTCTTACTTGAGGACTGCTCAGCTCAGACCTTAAGAGAGAGCAGCAGTGTTTGCACATGACAAACCAGCGGGGGCGGGGGGGTGGGGTGGGGGGACAGTGTCATTGCTGAAGGGGATGCCAAACAGTGGAAAAGAAGGGTGTTCTCCACTTCAACAGGAATGTACTGGCACTGAGAATTCCAGCAACTGTCATTAGCTCATGAATTAGCTCCCAAAATAGCACCTTGGGAGCTTCCAGGAACAAGAGGTTCATAAACTCCAATAATATGGGGACCTAGAGGAACCTTAAGAGTCATCTGTCCCTAAACCTAACACGGCTGTAAAGCAAGGAATGGGGTCTTCCTACCAGCTGCCAAGGAAGCTGCCAGCCCAAGGTAGACGCTAACCCATCAACCACAGGCCAGTCCTTGACAACAGTGTGAAAGAACCCACTCTAGAGCCACTCAGTCCCCAACCATGGAATCTGCGTGTGTTCGCACCCACACTGTTCTCATTTCCAGATACTGCTGCTCCCAGGTGATTCGTTACGTGGCAACACAGAACTAATCAATCCCACACAGCAGTTATCGTGTGAGACAGCAACCAGGGACCTGAACTATGGCCATGCCAGAGGGCAGGAGAGGTCTGTCCCCAATACACACCCAGTCTACCAGAGCCTCCTCGCTCAGGTGTACAGGATAGTGCTATTAAAAATAGTAACTGTCCAGACTTCTCACAGCTGCCCAGGGCACAGGTCCAGCAGAGGAAGGAGAGGTCTGCAGAAGATTCTAGCTCTCCCCCAAAGCACCACTAGGAAAATAAGAGTCTGAGCATTGATTGGCTCTGAGCCTACATAGGACAAGGCCCCTGGGCTGTGCAAAGAGGCTCATGGCCTCAGGGACAAAAAACTCACTATAAACACAAGCTGCTCATCTCTCAAACCACACAACTGCCTTTCTCAGTGTTTACCTTAAGATCAAACTGGAGACACGAGAAAGTACTCTGCAAGCTATAATGTGCCTGTAAACTCTAAAGTGTGGCACAAACTCCAGAGTACCTACAAACAGATATAAAAGAGCATTGTTTTCTCACTAAAAACAAAAAATAACTGTCAACCCATTCCAAAGCCACCAAATAAAGTCTTGGAGATGACCACATTGAACCTAAAACAAAACATAACATATTGAGTGCAGAGCGAAATCCTTCCTAGATTCCAACAGAACCAAATTCAGTTCCTGGACTCATTTTGTAGCCAACTCTGTGGCCTTATTAGGTGAGTCATCTTTCCCATATGTTAAAAAAGGAAGTCAGACTGGAAAATCTCCAGGATCCTTTCTGAGAGAGAGAGAGAGAGAGAGAGAGAGAGAGAGAGAGAGAGAGCAGGGGCCTTTATATTGCATTTCCAAATGTCTTAATTGTGTATGTGCATGCATATGTATATATAGTACATGCGTGTACACAAGTGTTCATGTCATACATCCTTATAGAGACCAGAAAGGATGCCAAATGTCCTATTCTGACTTCTCCTCTTATTTTCCTGGGACTGGGTCTCTCTGAAACTAGAGCTAAGCCAAGCCACCAGTATCATCCTGTCTTCCCCAACCCTGAGTGCTAGTACTGCACCTGGCTTTTTATGTGGATTTGGGGATTTGAACTCATAACCTCATGCTTGAGCAGCAAACACTCTTGCCTGCTGAGCCATCTCCTCAGCCCCTGAAAGTTGTATGAATCTATATTTTGTGCTACACATGAGATAACTAGCCCTCAGGATTTACCTTACAAACCTGCTCTGCTCCTCTACCCGCTCCACCCGTCAGACTATTGTCTACAGTGAGCCTAAAGGGTCAAAGCAATACACTGAAGTTTAATTCATTGGTTCCTGCTGGATCTTTTGTTCTAGGAGCAGAGAACATATCTTTTTCTTGGGTTATTAAAAAAAATAAAAAAGCTTGGTCGTGGAAACCTGACTCGGGTGTCAAGGGAATAAAAAGGGACAAACTGACATAAAAAAAAAACTGAGGTCGGGTGGGCTCTGTGCATGGATGGAGTGGCACTAACCAGGAATCACAGCGTGTTATGTACCACACAGGGTGGGGGAGGTTAGCTAGTCTCTGTGGGAGCTCTCTATGGGAAACAGTCTTGGGTATAAACATCTAGGAGGAGGAAGATGCAGATGCTAGGTTTTGCACACACATGTCAATTGTTTATAAATGTGCTTGGACCAGAAAAGGACTCTGCTAATTTCCCATGTGTCCAATGCCTTAGTCCTTGACATGGTTCACCCAAGTCAAACACCACACGTTCACACAGAACTTTACTCTCTCCGGCCTTCACTCACTCTCTACGTCTTACTCTTCCAAAATGATTTCTATAAATTACAAAGGGCAAGGGCTGGGGAGATGATGCAGGTGGGAGAGTGTTGCCAGGTGTCTTAGTCAGTGTTCTACTGCTGTGAAGAGATACCATGACCATGACAACTCTAGAAAACAGAAAAGCATTTAATTGGGGCTTGCTGATAGTTTCGGGGTTTACTCCATTATCCTCATGGTGGGGAGCATGGCAGCACACAGGCATATATGGTAGCTGAGAGTTCTACATCCAAATCCAAAGGCAGAAGGAAGAGAAAGTCACTGGGCCTGCCTTGGGCTTTCGAAACACTCAAAGCCCACCTCCAGTGACATACTCCCTCCAACAAGGCCATACCTCCTAATCCTTTTAAATAGTGCCACCAAGCATTCAAATCTATGAGCCTATAGGGCCCATTCTTATTCAAACTACATCATTAAGCAAACTTGAAGACTTGTTTTCAATCCCCATCACCCATATAAAAGCTGATATAATGATACACATTATAATCTCAGCACTGGGAAGGCAAAGACAGGTAGATCACTGGGGCTCATTGACCAGTCTGGCCTACTTGGTGAGTCTCTGGTCATAAAAGGCCATGTCTCAAAAAACAAAGTGAACACCTCATGAGGAAAGACACACAAGGATGACCTTTGACCTCTATACACAGTATTGAACATGTAATACCACACCCTAAACATACACACACCCCTGAAAGTACATGGTTAGACACACATACCAAATAATTTTGAAGAACAGAAACTGTGTAGGCTATTCCACAGACCATGAGACCCAACAAATACCAACCTAGAATGCTAAAAATCTGAATAGTGGAAATGAAGGAAGAAAGTGAGGGAGGGAAGAAGGAAGGAAGGAAGGAATGAAGGAAGGAAGGAAGGGAGGGAGGGAGGGAGGGAGGGAGGGAGGGAGGAAGGACAGACAGATGAGGATAGACAAATGATAGATAGATAGATAGATAGATAGATAGATAGATAGATAGATAGAAGATGATTTATAGATAATAACAATAGATATAAAACAGATTGATAAATAATGGGTAGATAGATGATAGACATAGATGAGATATGATTGATAGATAAATAGATATATAGATAATAGATTATAGATAAGTAGAAAGATTGATAGATAAGTATACACACATACTACTAGATAGACAGATACATACATACATACATACATACATACATGCACAAATAATCTATTTGAAAACTAAAATGTTCTTCTTCTACTGGGTTCAGGGAATAAGATGGTAAATACAGCAGAACATTACACTATGATATGTCACACACACTGTGTTCTGCCAAGACTGGATTAGCAGGCAAAGTTATAAGGAAAGACACTTTGGTTAGTAAGATACAAAGCAGTGCTTCTTCTTCTGGGACAGCAGCGTGAATAACTACAAGGGCTGCCAGTAACAAAGCAAAGCTAGCAGAACTGTCCTGGAAAACAAACCAACACTGAAAATCTCTGGGAACTACCTGAGTGGCGCACATCCAGGAAAGAAGCCAAGAAAGCCCATGAAACTGGGCACAGTGACACAACTCCTGAGCTCGGGAGGCAGGAGCAGGAGGCTTACAGCAGCACAAGCAGACTAATTCCAGACCAGCCAAGGGCTACCTAGTGAGATCCTGTCTCACAGGACGAAGAGGAGGAGGGCAGCTGTATATGTGACTCCAGATGACGCAGAAGCCACCATCCTGAGTGATGACATTCATGCCCAAGGCTACACCCTCAAGAATAATATATATAGATATCAAATAAAACAAACAAACAAACAAAACAGTCTCTGGTATGTGCACAGCTTTGCACACACTAAAAATCCTGGAATTAATGTACCCTGGAATAAATATAGATGTGAGTCCAGAGGCTACATAATGAGATTCTGGCCAAGTATCTCAATGAGGCTGATGATAGAAATAATAACACTGAAATAAATGACCTACATATTTTTTGCAACATTATTTTAGAGACAATAAAAACAAAAACTAAGTAACCTGGACAACAGAAAACAGAGGACTCTTCAGCTCCTACGGATCCTGTATCTCTTTGAGAAGGTTCAGATTTCTAGAAAATGCTGGCTAAGGATTGCTCCGAAGCCTTCCTCTAAACACTTCGTCTGAATAGACTGCCCTTCCTTTCAGTTGGTGAATACTCCCAGGAGAGCATCCATCCTTAAGCGCCTTGCTGAGTCTATGCCCTGAGTCACTGCTGTCTGACATCACAGGATACTGTGGTGGCTCTGGTGTTTGTGGCACACTCGGAACTTGCTCAGCTCCCTGCATAGTGACAAGGCAGCACTCAGCTGGGAAGACACTGCAGCTCCCCAGATCCTTCTGACCGGCCATCACTCACCCCATTGTGAACAGAGGAACACTCAGACCTGCTAAGCAATGTCATTTACTACTCTCCTGCACACAGGAGACTTGACCTCTCTAGCCCTCAACCTCTCCCCGAAGTACACACACACTGGATCTGGAATCAACTAAGAGACACTCCAGAAAATAACTTCCTTGGTCAGATTGTTTTGAGTGGGGAGACCTAGCCTACATGTGATACCCAGAGGCTAGAGGGGATGGAAGAAGGAAGAATTTTGCCTGCTTTCATTTACTCTTGCTGACAAGTTCACCTACATTGCCGCTGCTACATTCCTTCACTGAAATTAGGACTCAACTTTGGGCTTCACCATGAACCAAAGGCCATTGGTTCTTTAGGGTCTTCTGGGACTTCAGTGCCAGAGCAGAGCTGCTAAGGAATCCAGCTAATGGATGGAGAAACTACCAGTGTTTCAGTCTCTCTGGTTGAGACAGCCATTGTTGGACTGCCCAGACATTGTCATGTAAGCTAATGTGTACATTAATTCTACTGGTTCCGCCCCTCTAGAGAATCCTCACTAACAAACATGAGTCTGCCCTACATGAGCATGCTTGACACCTTCCTTCTCAGCTGTCCTCTGATCGCCCCTTGCTCCACTACTGTTGTTCCAGACATGCAGACTTCCATGCTTGGGGGGAGCCTTGGCCAGGAGGAACCCCAGGATTTCCAAACTACTTACAAAATAAACTGAAGTTGAACACAAGGTGAATGACCCAGAAAGTAATGACATCTGCCAACCAGAGCGGACAAGGGCCACGAGGACCCTGCCTCTTTGATCTGCTCTCTGGGAAGCAGGACCCAGAAGCTGGGCCAGCAGACAGTGATGGATCCCAGATCTGCCTTGATGGAATGCAGATGGCCACTAGTGTTTATAGCCCAGCGGCCAGGAATCTTCTTTGAAAGCCAAACTCTGGACCATTTCTCTCTGTCTGCTTTAATTTCTAATACAAATATTTTGAGATAGAATCATTAATCCTATTTGTCTAGTTGGGGCTAGGGTTAATGGAATAATCCCATGTTCTGGCTAAGACAAGCAAATGGTCTCACTCATTCCTCCCTGTGCCATGCCTGGGTCTCCTGGGACCAGAATAATAGACCATTTAGCCAGCATTAGGTCTAGTGGTACTCACTACACTGAGTACTAATGGTACTCAGGGGCCTTTAGGAACCAACAAGAAGCCACCTCTACTACAGAGACAGGTGAATACAAGCAGGTGACAGGAGCAAGGTACACACTATTTAGAGAAGACCCCAGGTCCGTAGAGGGGTAATCCCCACAGCGTATCCCCTTTTCTTAGATTCCTTCCTCAGGCTGAAAGGATGGTTTCTTGGTACACTGCAGAACCCAACACCTACCCTTCTGCAAGGCTGGGGCAACAGGATTCCTCCAGGATCACAGAGAAGCTATTTCCTGAAGAGGAGGGCCTCCATAGGGCATGAGTTTCTCACTTCTGATGTCCTCTGGACCACATCACTCCCTCCTCTGACCTCTGGATGGGTTGAATCATATCCTACCAAAATAAGTTGATGTTTCAACTCCTGGAAGCTTCCTAGGTGTCTTCATGTAACAGGAATTACATGTCACTCTACAGCCTGGCCTCAGCCTTGTAGCCTCCTGAACTCCTGTTATATGAAGACACCTAGTGTGCGGTGCTCTATCCTAACTGTATTGGGAAGCTAATATGAGTCCTAAACTCTGAACCCATACAACCCATCCCTCCTCTATCACTACCCACAGGGCAGAGAGATGGCTGAGCCCATGAACCCAAGCTATAGGAGAAGGCTGGTTTCCAGGTAACCATGTAAAAGCACAAAGGTCTTAGCATAGCAAGGCTCAGGTTATGTAGGACAAGAGAAGGAGAAAGACAAGGCAGGATCCTAACTTGAGAAGGAGTGGGACAGGCTAGAAACGGGTGTTGTGGGAGATGCTGAGGTGTAACCAGCTGTGATACTGATAGACTGGGACCAGACCTCCATTGTGGCTTCTTTCAGCTTCCCAGGAAACCCTTGACACTCTACTAGCCCGAAGAAAGGAAAAGGTCCCAGACACACCTATTTCTAATATTAACATACAGAGAGCCTCCTGTTATACCCAAACTACAAATGATGCTTCCTGCCTAGCCTAGCACACACTAAGCTTGACAACACCTCCTCAGGCCACCACAGCCCTAAATTCCAGAGATTTCCAGCTGTTTCTACATCAGCAGGAAAAAAAAAAAAGCTATGTCTGAAAAGAAGAGGGAAGATTAAGAAAGTGTTTCAGCCCTAGGCATCTTTTTTTTTTTAAACCACTAACTGGGTAATGAATAATTTATAGGCAAGAATGTTTGTGGGGGATAAAATGTTGACAAGTCAAGAAAAGCTCTTAGCGGCCTAACGGAGCAATCCATCTCTAAGAACAGGTTTCAAATGCATGGTTTGTGGAGATCTAGCTGTGGTTGTTTTCTTTCTCTTTCCTCTTTTTTTTTTCTTTTTTATCTATATGGAAATTGGTAGGTGCTGAAATATGTTTCCTGAGTGATACTGCAAGTGAGAATTAAATCATCGCTTCATGTTACAAGAAATAAACACCCAGGCGGGAAAGAGCCTTGAGCCACTGTGCTGGAGAGAGAGGACTGAGCTCTGCACAGATTCACCAGAGCAGAAGGTATTTCATTCTCCATGGATGATGCTTCAGGAAGCTAAGGGGAGTCCGGGAGATTGCCCAGCTGAGGCCATCTTAGCCTCAAGGAATGATGTCTCCCCCAATACAGCCAGGAACAGAATGAGGGCTTGAAATTACAAGATCCAGCCTGAATGGAGCAGTTGCTGTGCTCCAGGCTTGAGCTGCTTTGGAAATTTATTTTTTAGTGCATTACTGTATTTTGAATGTTGTTTTATAGCAGTTTCTTCTGAGATTGAAAGATTCCACCCAGCAGGAAAGCTCCATAAGACAGTAAATGACTCAAAATAGCTTCAGGAAGTCCCTGAAACTGACCAGATTCCTTAGGCCCCTCCCTCTCCTAGAGTAAATAGTAAAGACTGCTGAGAGTCTTTCTCAGAGGATCTGAGCTGCAAAAAAGATTCTGAGACCAGACCATATGTCTGGAAGAAGCAGAGACCAGCTGAGCTGGCCAGGAGAGGCGTTAGGACAACTGAGCAGCCTGGAGAGGACACTCATGATCCAGCGTGTTGTGCTCCTGCAGGCTGTGCAGTGTGTGCTCCAGGTTCCCAGCTTGGGTACATTGTCACCCATGCTGAGATGGTGGGCTTTGGGGATGTTGTTGTCTTTGAGTCATTTCTGCTCCTGTGAGTCCCCCTCAGTCACATTCCTATAAGTAGCCAAGGTCACCAAGTTGGACTTTGGTGGTATCTGTACTTTAGTCCTGGCTCGCTATCTGGAGTGAGTAAAGGGATGTGTGTGTGTGTGTGTGTGTGTGTGTGTGTGTGTGTGTGTGTGTGCAAGTATGGGTGTATGCTCAGCACACGTGTGGCACACACATGTGGTACATCACATAATAAATATGAAATGTCTCCATGGGATCATGTGTTTGAACACTTGGGTCCCAGCCAGTGGTGCCTTTTGGAAAGGTTGTAGAAACTTTGGAAGGTAGGGCCTTGCAAAAGTAAGAACTAGGTCACTTGAGACTTTATATCCTGGCCCCACTTCCTGTTCACTCTCTGCTTTCTGACTGTGGTGCTGTGTGACCACCTGTCCCAACCTATGTCTCTATGCCTTGCCCCCTGCCACCTTATGAAACCTTCCCTCCTTCACCTCCCTCCTATAAGCCCTTAGGCTGGTACCAATCACACTTGCCACAGCGTGACTTCCCACTTTGCTTGACAAAGGCCACTTGGAAACCAGAGTTCATGGATGTCTCAAGGAAACCCAGTGTCTTAGTTAGGGTTTTACTGCTGTGAAGAGACACCATGACCAAGGCAACTCTTATAAGGACAACAATTAATTGGGGCTGGCTTACAGGTTCGGTTCAGTCCATTATCATCAAGGCAAGTGAATGGCAGCATCCTGGCAGGCATGGTGCAGGTGGAGCTGAGAGTTCTACATCTTCATCTGAAGGCTGCTGGTGGAAGATAGGGTTCCAGGAACTAGGATGAGGGTCTTAAAGCCCACACCCACATGACACACCTACTCCAAGACCACAGCTTCTCCAACAGGGCCACACCTTCAAATAGTGCCTCTCCCTGGGCAGAGCACATACAAATCAACACACCCAGGAAGGAGATGGAAGAAGCTGGCTTTGAACCTGTACCACTGTTAGGCTTAGCCACCATGCCAGGATGCCCTCCTATGATAGTACAGAGATTGACTTGATTTTCAAAATGGCAGCAGGTATTAGGGTGTTTTGGTCACGTTCTATTGCTGGGAAGGAACACTGTGACTTCATCAACTCTTACTTTTAAAAAAGCATTTAATCGGGGCTGGCTTGCAGTTTCAGAGGTTTAATTTATTATCATCGTGGCAGAAAACGTGGCATCATTCTGGCACTGGTGGTGCTGGAGAAGTAGCTAAGAGTTCTACAACTGGATCAACAGGCAGACACAGCCTGGCTTGTGCTTTTGAGATCTCAAAGCCCATCTCCAGTGACACACTTTCTCCAAGGCCACACCTACTCCTTAAGGCCACACCTCCTAATCCTTCTCAAATAGTGCCACTCCCTGTTGACTAGGCATTTGAGTATATGACCCTATGGGAAGCATTCTTACTCAAACCACAAGATAAGGAATGCCCCCTCATTTATCTGCGGTTCCCTCTCTTGCTCTAAGCCTCTGGATGGCCAAGGGTGAGAAGAAGCCTGCCAACCCAGGTACAGGACCTGACACCCCCCATCCTTTTTCAATCACAGATTCCATGCAACTGGCCTGATTCCTTCCGGGTTCCTTTTCCTCTGCTGAATCCGTTGTAAGGCTCTGATTGAAAGAGGAACCCTCCTGGTTGGAGCAGGAGGACTGAAAGGCTGGCAGGTCTATTTCAAACTGAATGAATCTGGAATGCTGAATGGTAGGCTTGCCTTGATACTTCAGGGAGGTGGAGCCCCAAAATACAGTAGTGTTGGGAAGGGCGTCAAGATATCTAGCATGCAGCCTTGGAACCAGAGCAGGAAAGGCTACTTAGTCTCCTCCACCCAGGCCTGCTTTTTCTTCTATACATGGATGGAAAGGAGGCCTTTTCTCCTGGTGTTCCCTTGCAATAAATAAAACACACCAGAGCTGGGGCACAGAAGAGCCCAAGGAACTGGAGCAAGATGAGCCACAGCGAAGTAGGAAGAGGAACCTGAGAGGCACAAAAGAAAATGTTCTTTCGGAGTAAAGGGACTCTTGGGGTAGCCCGTCAGGCTAGGCAGGCAGCATCAGGGCCCTGGGAACCTCCTTCAGGAGCTGTTTCTTAGCTTTGCTCTTCCTGCTCAGCCTGAGCTCACTGAGAGACAGCATGGCAAGAGTACATGATTAGGGCCCTCAGGGTCTAGAGATTTGGGGTGATTAACATTTTTATCCTAATCTCCCTCCAGCTATTCTGGAAAGAGACCATGTATGAAGCCCAGCACAGTTTGCAACTGAGCAACAACAATAACTGCGGCTAAAATGGGGGTTGTCCTCTTTTGTTTTGTTTTGTTTTCTATTAAGTCCTTATATGTAAAACCATTTCTATAATTTAAAACTCTCTTGATCAGCCTTGGGGCTTTTTTGGAGTTCCAGTCCTGTACCTCAGGGTTCTTAATTATCGCGAAAGGGGGAGGGAACGAGACAGGGCCATACTGACTTTCAGACTGAACCATGATGACGATCTCTTCTCAAATGAAATCACATCAGCCCTGTCTAGTCATTACCTCTGATTTCACCTCACACTTGATGGCTTCAGAGCCTAAGGCATAAGCCAAGGAATTGGACCTTAGTCTCTGTCAACTATTAAAACCAGTAGACTGAGCTCCTAGACCTGGCTGTGCATTCTTGATAATTCTGGTCACAGTTTGTGATGAAGATCCTCCCCTCAAGGCCAACCTATGCTCAAAAACACAGGCTATCTAGATTCCTAAGCATTAGGCATCCCCTGTCTAGCTTAGAGCCCGGTACATAGTAGGCACTCAGAACTAAAGTTCCCAGTGGTGTCTGTCTGAAGCCCAATGGACATTCACTATCTACCTGCCTGTGTCATTAGTTACCTTTCCAGCTGCTATAAGAAAACACCTGGGGCTGGAGAGATGGCTCAGCGGTTAAGAGCACTCACTGATTGCTCTTCCAGAGGTCCTGAGTTCAATTCCTAGCAACCACATGGTGGCTCACAACCATCCGATACCCTCTTCTGGTGTGTCTGAAGAGAGTGACAGTGTACTCACATACATAAAATAAATAAATATTTTTTAAAAAGGAAACAACTGACAAAAGCAAATTGGGAGATAAAAGAGGTTGTTACACAGCTTATGGTTTAAGGATGCAGCCATGATAGCTGAGAAGGCATAGTGATGAAAGCCAGGGCGGCTGCTCACGTTGTATCTGCAATCAGGAAGCAGAGGGTGATGAACGCTGCTGCTCAGATCACTGCATCTTTTCTATAAAGATCTCATCTCACAAGTGGTGACACCACATCCAGGGTGCGTCTTCCCTCCTCAACAAACATAATCTAGAAATGTTTTCACAGACATGCCCAGCGACTAGTCTCTTCAATAACTCCAGAGCCAGTCAAATCAATGATCAAAACTGACCGTCACATCACCTGATGGGACTGCTTCAACCCCACCAATGCATGCAAAGATGAACCCCTGGAAGCCTCCTGGAGCTGACCTAGGCTGGAATTCTCTGCCCCTATACTTCCATAAAAGACCTTATGAGTGAGGGACTATCAGATCCTACAATGGGTTCAAATAGAGATGTGATGGCAAAGTGAATGGCAGGGTAAATAAACCCCAGTTGAACCCACGACTTGATCTTCCTCTGACCTTCATCAAAAGGAGCCAGGGACCTCCTCATTCCCCTTTATCTGGTAGCTTGAGGGACCACATGGCACCAACTATTTCCACCCATCCATCCCTGCAGATAAACACTGAACACCAGCTTGCCCCTTTACAGCTGACTGACCATAGAACCATCTAAGCCAGTGTTTCTCAACCTGTGGGTTGCAACCCCTTTGAGAGGTCAAATGGCCCTTTCACAAAGGTCAATTAAGACCATCAGAAAACACAAATTTCTACATTGCAATTGGTAACCATAGCAAAATTACAGTTATGAAGTAGCAACGAAAATAATTTTATGGTTGGGAGTCATCGCAACATGAGGAACTGTATTAAATGGTCCTAGCATTAGGAAGGTTGAGAACCACGACACTGGGCACCGAACCCTTTGCTATTTGGCCATCTGTTCCCTGCACGAAGCTTCTATTTTCCTGAAAAGCTTTTTGCCATTGTCAGGAATCCGACCACAAGAGTATGCCTGACACAGACTGGCTGATGGAATGCCTTAATCAACAAGATTTACCTCCTGCCAACCACCCCAGGACAGCTACTTCCTCCCTCCAGGCTGCTGGACTTTATGCTCTCAGAGCTTATCAAATAGAAACCCCGGTTCTGAGGTAGAAAAGCCTCTTAGGAGGTTAACAATGAGTACGTGGGGCAATAAATGTAATGATTTAATCCTTCAAAGATGCTTAAACAGGCTGCTGTTTACCAACGTCTTAGCACATAATTACCAACAGATAATTAGGAAAGGCTGCCAGAAAGCAGCTGCCCCAGAAATGGCCAGGGTCCCCATCCACTTTGCCAAGCTAAGTAAATGAGTTGGTCCCACTGAGAAACTCCTCTTGAGCTGTTTTCTGGGAAAGCCAGTAGGCAGAATCTTGCACCGTGCTCTCGTCTTGATCCTTCCCTCACAGAGGCTGTTCTCCAGGCAGCTGGAAGGCCTCCCAGGTGTAACCTGCCTTCCAGAAATGCACCTCAGGCATTTTAACCCAGTTCCTCTAACAGCCTATTTCCCTCATTGCTCTAAAATTAGCAGAGCTGGGGCACTTGAGCATCCATTATGGAAGCATGTTCTGGGTCAGGTTTTGATGGAGAGGCTCAGGGGTGGGAGGGTGGATACCAAGCATTCTGAGATTGGCAGGGAGACAGACCTTCCAGATCACTGGCTACCTGACCAGGAAGTTAGTTCCAGAGCCTGGGACAAGACAGGAATCAGGCATGCAATTCCAAGTGTTTAGGCCTTGTGATGGTTTGTATATCCTTGGACCAGGGA
Organism: Mus musculus; assembly: GCF_000001635.26. Lineage (NCBI taxonomy): Eukaryota > Metazoa > Chordata > Mammalia > Rodentia > Muridae > Mus > Mus musculus. The sequence continues at coordinate 132,456,100 of NC_000073.6, forward strand.
GTGGCACCATCTGAAGGTGTGGCCTTGTTGGAATAGGTGTGACCTGGTTGGAATGGGTGTGTCACTGTGGGTGTGGGCAGCCTTTGGATGAAGACATAGAACGCCCAGCTCCTCCTGCGCCATGCCTGCCTGGATACTGCCTTGCTCCCACCTTGATGATAATGGACTGAACCTCTGAACCTGTAAGCCATCCCCAATTAAATGTTGTTTTTTTAATAAGACTTGCCTTGGTCATGGTGTCTGTTCACAGCAGTAAAACCCTAACTAAGACAGGCCTCTTCTGTATTTTTAGCCAGTGGTCCCTCTGCTCCAGACACACCCCACCTTTAAGGAGAAGCCCAAACATGAGATCACCCCAATCCTTGCTCATCTTCCTAGAATTGTCAGAAGCAAATGAAGGAGATTTCTCGGTCTAGCTCCCTGCAAACCTTCATCTAGTTACATTGTTTTCTCTACCTTTTAAGTCAGGGACTCGTGTAACCCAGGCCAGTCTCACACTCGCCATGTAGCTGAGAATGATCTTGAACTCTTGGCCCTCTTACTTCTAGCTCCAAAGTGCTGGTACTGCAGTCATGTGCCACTGTATCTGTATATGTGATGCTGGGGGTGGAACCCAGGGCTTCGGGCTTGCTTACCATTGCAGAGTCTTTCAAGTCTCTTTCCAATGGCTCTGTTGATTCCCCAAGTTTCTCTGCCATCCTAGTCACCTCACCCCTGAAACATGCCTCTCTCTCCTCGTCATCATCATCATCCTCTGATGCCCATTGGTTTATGTGACACAGAGGCCTCACCTACCTGTCCTCTGGCCAGGGAGACTTTCAGATTCCACCATTGGCCAGTGCTCCTCATGATGTCTTAGAGCTGAGAACTATCCGTAGGGAAAGATGTTCTAATTGCTGCCATACATAACATTGGCTCCATACTTGCATGTTCCATAGTGCCCTTCCAAGGGGTCCTTCCACTGCAGAACTAGGGAGTTTCCTATACTCAAGGCCATTAATGTTATGACAGCCACTCCCAGGAGGTATCTCCTACACTGAGTCCAAAATGGACCCTTAACTTTGGGAGAGAAGCTAACACCATAGAAGACTTTCCGCATCACAGCTATTGAGCGAACCAGTGCCCTTGGCTGACTGATTCTCTCTAGGCTGACAATGGAATCTCTGGTTCTTCCTCCTAGGCCAGGGGTCCAGACACCCTTGGTGATATTACTCTCCGCTCTGCAGGCAGCCCCTTGGTCTACCCTCCAGGAGGATGGTGAGGGGGAATTGATGAACACCAGCACGTTGTAGCCATTAAGAAAGCAGCAAGCTGCCCTCCTTCCACCGGCTTTGGCTCTGTCACAGCAGAGAAGACACGTCTCCCCAAGCAGGGCTCAGATGCAGGTGACTGACTCTGTTCACATCAGATGAGGTGCCTGACGGAGACCATCCTCCATGGACAGAGTGAGCAGACAGGAAAAAGTCCAAACAGTGGGTACTTTATTAGCAACTGAGGATTAATAACTTTAAACAGGGTGAATGAACACAAAGGTCTTGGGATGCCAAGCAAGAGCCGGAGTTTGCAGGGCAGGTCTGGGCCCCTGTGGAGTGTCAGCATCTGTCTTAGTCATGGTTTCTATTGCTGGGATGAAACACCATGACCAAAAGCAACTTGAGGAAGAAAGGTTTTATTTCACTTAGATTTCCAGGGAACAGCTCATCGCTGAGGGAAGTCAGAGCAAGAACTCAAGCAGGGCAGAAACCCGGAGGCAGGAACTGATGCAGAAGCCACAGAGAGGTGCTGTGTACCAGTGTGCTCCCCATGGCTTGTGCAGCCTGCTTTCTTATAGCATGCAGGACTACCAGCCAAGGTGGCATCACCCACAGTGAACTGAGCCCTCCTCCATCAATCACTAAGAAAATGCTCTACAGTCCTGCCTGTGGCCTGATCTTTTGGAGGCATTTTCTCAATTGAGGCTCCCTCCTCTCAGAAGACTTTAGCTTGGGTCAAGTTGATTTAAAACAATTCAGCACACCAACTCTCGCATTTCCAGAGCAGCAAGCCTCCAAAGTGATACAAGTCACCCTACCTGGAGGCCAGAAACTGATGCCAGAATCAACTTCTATCCCCAACCAAAATCTAGGTCTAAGCCTGCAATCACTGATGCTGGCTCAAGCAAGGTCCCTGCACCAGGCAAAAGCCTTAGGTAATGGGGGATCTGGAGACCCATCTCCAGTGAGTCTTCCTGTCTCCTCCTCCTCCATTGTACTCTAATATGGAAAATTCCGAAGCCCAGATTTTTATGTTGCTAGCTGGACCCAGTTGGGCCCAGATTGGCTAAATATGAGCACACAAATGGGGTGAGAAACAGGACCCATGAAGAAAGAATAGTCAAGCCAGAGCCTACCAAAAGCTGCTGAAGATTCACAATCAGGTTTGTGGGTCTATATCTGCAAATATTTTTAAAATGTTTCCATAAATTCCAGGCCACCTTGTACTGCCTGCCACTCCCCTGACTGCCTGCCAGCAGGGGCTTTTCACTCATTTTCCAACAGCTGCTGGGCACTAACAATTATCAACAGCCAGCCTCCCCGGCTTGAGCCCGCTGGCTGTCAGGAAACTGTCAGAAAGGATTGTATTGGAGGCCCAGTCTGCCTCTAACAAGCTCGCAAAGGAGGCCTTTGGGGGGCTGGGGAGATGCACAAGCAGTAAAGTACTTGCTTTTCTGGCATATGGACCCGAGTTACGTCCCCAGAACGCAAATAAAAAAGTCAGGCCTGGAAGTGCATGTTTATAACCTCAGCGCTGGGGAGGCAGAGGCGGGTAGAACTCTGGAGCTGGCTGTCCAGCCACTTTGACATAATGGACTAAAGAGAGGCCCTGCCTCAGAAACAAAGTGGGCAGGAATCTTCAGGAATGACACCAAAGGCTGACCTCTGACCTCTACATTCATATGTTTACATGGGGGATGGGGGAGAGAGGGACCAAGGAGGGCTTTTAACAGAGGCATGGGACTGAAATGAAGAAGTATAGAAGAAAGAGCAGGTTTTGGAAGGGGGAGCAGATGCTAGCAGCCTGAGCTGCCAATTCCCCTCCCCAGCCCTAGGTCTCCCTAACACCGCTTCCCTCTGCCTTCAGGCTCTCTCATCTCCCCTCTCCTACCAATCTCTTTGCTCAGACATTCAGACCTGACTGCCTCCGTTCCAGTGCCTTCCTCCAAGTTACCAATCCCAGATCCCTTGAGAGAGATCTGACTGGCTGCCCTGGATCAAATCTACCATCTCATTCAATCTATGTGGCCCAGCAATGGAGAGTCCCAGATTTAACTTGGCTTTGGACCCTCCCGTAGGCTCCCTCTGTAGGTGAGTAACCCTCTTCCAAGGTAAGATCGATCGATAACGCTGACCAGACCCTTCCATGTCTTCAGCCAATCTAGGATTTCTACAATTCACCTAATCCTGGCTCAACTCTTCTTCCTCAGTCCTCCTCTTCTTTCCCAATAGTGGTCTCCTCATCAGCCAACGGGATCATATTCACCTCTCACTCTGATGTCCCTTAAATATGTCTTCCCCAGTCCTTGCGATGTCCGAAGACTGATGCTTAGATCTGCCGGGCCAGTCCTCCAACTGTGAACCTGACCCAGATGGGTTTAAGTGTAAGAACCAACCTTGAGTTCCTGCACAACAATCTGATGCCTGGAATTTGACACTGTAGCACTGTCATTGATCTTAACCATCAACTTGACTATATTTAGAATCACCATGGAGACACACCTCTAGATGTGTCTGCGAGGATACCTCTAGAAAGGTATTTCTTTAACTGAAGGGGGAGGACCCACCCTGAACATGAGCAGTACTATCCCGGGGCTAGAATCAGGGAGTAGCAGAAAGAGAAAGCAAGCTGAGCACCGGTGCTCATCACTCTCTGCTTCCTGACCAGGGATGCCGTGAGCCAGCTGCACCACACCCCTGTAGCCATGCCTTCCTGCGGGATGGACCATAACCCTTCTTAACAGAAGCCAAAGTGTCTTCCGGGTAGTTTGCCATAACAACAAAAAATGACAAATACCTGGTCCTTATCCTTGCAAGGCTCTGTTCCCTTCAGTCCTGCCCAGCCCTTCCAGCCTCTGCCTGACTCCCAGCCCTAACACAGGGCCTGGAATATGAGGGACCCTCTAGTGGACCCTGTCTCAGCTCCAATCTAAAGATGGCCATGCTTTACCTTCCAAGAAAACCCAGATGTCCCCAAGCACAAGAGGAACCTTCCTGGAGAGCAGATGAGAGCACACATTTTCACATCAGCTATCGGATACTCAGCTCTGCTCAGCAGAGGACAGCCCTGTATGGAGAATCAGCATTATCCCCGCAGGAACTCGGGCTGACAGTGCTCTGCTGGCCGTGGAAGGAAGCAAGGAATTTGCTGAATGGTGAAGCAATGAAGTTGCACAACTTCCCAGCCAGCACCCCGGAGCATCTCCTAGACTCCTGTTCCAGGTTCTCCATACCAGTCAGTTATCTGCCCATAGGGAAGTCCCAGATGACAAGAGCCATTTCAGAGGCCTGCTCAGCCTCATTGCCAAGGCATAAGACGACATTTTCAGAAAAGCCCAGCTTGCTTTCTAACTCAGTTTCTCAAGAAGTCATGTGACTTCCAGAATCCAAAGGCCCTTCTTAGGAATGTTCTAGGGCTAAAACTTCCTGCCCAGGATAGGAATGGTAGTGTCAGTTTCCCAACTATCTGTTCCAGGAAGCCGTGATGTCACTGTGAGACAACAGTCAGTGAACCAAGGAAGACATGTGGAAGCCATATGCAAGGCAGAGAGTGGGACCCACTATATGTCCTCTTTGCCCGGGCCTAAAGTGTTCAGCTCTCCAATCTCCCACACAATAGATGGAGGCACACGATATAGGGCAGACAGCTCTGAGTCCTCCTCATTGTACTCTAGGCACCCTTAACTCAGGAGCAAGCTCAGTGGCCAGTGCCAGCTAACTTCACTTTTGCCTGGCTTGACACTATCTGCCTTCATACCCGCATGTGTCCCCGGAAATATAGAGCCTACTCTGGCCAAGAACAATACCCATAGCACAGGCGTTCACCCCAAAATGAGAGGAAGGCCTTATGCAAGACACCCAGGGACCAACCCTGCCCCCCAACACTTGTTTCCTTACCGTGGAAGACAGATAACATTCTACCCAAAGGATTCTCATCGCTCTGGTGCCTGTGGTGGGCCAGGCACACAGAAGGCCCCTTGGAGAATAGCTTGGCTCAGCTAATACTCCTCAGGTCCTTCAGCAGAGAGGTCCATTCCATTTGTAAAACCTAGTTTTCCTAACTAATGTGATCCCCAAAGCTTTGTTTCCAAGGATATACGTTATTTCTAAATCTCCTTAGGCTACAAGAGAGGAAGAATCAATCTTGTGAAATCAAAGTCTGCACAGAGCAGCAGGTATGCCCAGACACTGCTCCAGAACGGTACTCCAGGGAACAAAGGAGGAAGTGCTGAAAGCCTTGGCTTCCGTCTATGACTTCCCTGCAGGTGCGCAGAGGCGCTGGCCCAGCCAGCCTCAGCCAGAGCACTCTTGCACTCTCTGGGCCTCAGTTTTTCTGGTGATGTAGCCAGGTGTTCCGGGGAGACCTCCAGAGGCTACCAAGCTCTGAAGACAGTTTCCCAAATCACCTCTCCAAGCAGATGAACGTGAAGATGCTAGCTCAGCCATCTTTGGAGCCTTATCTTTCTGGCCCCAGGTGTGCCTGCTCAGATGTCTCCTCCTTCCTGAATGCCAAGGGAAGAGATAGATAAGCCATCACCCCCTGCCCTGACACCCACGTGGTAGGAGAAAACCTACCCCAAAGTTGTCCTCTGACCCCTACACCCATGCTATGATGTGCATATGTGTATTTGCATGGAGAAACATAGACACAAAATAAATAACTATAAAACATTTTAATAACCTTTGGCATGATGGTACACACTTTCAAGCAATTACAAGACAGAAGCAGGCAGATTGTTGTGAGTTCAATGCCACCTGATCTACATAGTGAGTTTGAGGACAGCCATGGCTACATAGTAAGACTCCATTTCAAAAAAATGCATATATACACATACATATATATACACATACACACACAGAGCACATCATAGGTGTCCAATAAATATTTATTTTTAAATAAGTTTGAGAATAAATAAATATGTGAACAAGTGTCCTTATTTGTGTGTGTGTGTCTCTGTGTGTGTGTCCACAAGTGTGGGTACATTCTTAAAGATGCCCTGTGGTAGGAGCTGGGAAGATGACACAGTCAGTAAAATACTTGCCACATAAGCATGAGGACTGGAGTTTCATTCTCAGAAGCCACATAAAAAAGCCAGCATGGTGTTGCTGATCCCAGCACTGGATAGGTAGAGATGGGAGGATCCCTGAGGCTCACTGGCCAGCCAGCCTAGCCTACTTTGCAAGCTCCAAGCTGGTGAGAGATGGTGCATGGTACCACCTAGAGTTGTCCTCTGGTGTGTGTGTGTGTGTGTGTGTGTGTGTGACTCACACATATACTGATGTACAAGTATGTACCCACACTTGTGCAAACACACAAAAATATGCACACACACAAATAAAAGATTGATGTCTTGTGGTAGGGAAGGAGACTCTGAGCTTTCCAAGCAGCCATAAAAAGGCTCAAAGAAACGTAATATCCATCCTAAATATTAGGTGAGTTCTATGGAGATACACTGGGATATGGATCTGTACAATCAATTGGTTCTCCATGGAGTTCATGACCCAGAAAAAAAAATTAAGGATTATTTCCTTAAGGCTTCAAATGCAGTGATTAATGAAAAAGCTAAACAATACTGATTTCTTTTCCAGGGCCAAATTCTGGCTCATATGAATGGGGTCAGATGTTCAGTTCAACCACAATGTCTACAACATGAGGGATGTGGAACCCACCTTCATTCACCATGTGCACAGTTAGCTTCCCAGGGCAGCAGACCCTAATGAAGCCATGCCACGTGGATCTGTGAGAGCCCTTCGGAAGCTCATTAGTTCCCACCACAGCCGAGCAGGGGGAAGATGCCTGAAAGAGGCATGGTATTGTCCTGGAGAAGGGTCCCTTCAGAACACTTGAACTCTAGAGAGAGAAGCAGAGTGGCTATGGAGTCCCCTGCCGTGTGTCAGAACAGACCCACCCTCCCATCCACTCTGTTCAGCACCAAAGGGAACAAGTGTTTCTGGAGGCCCATCGAATCTTCTTTGCTTCCCTAAACTCTAAAACTCATTAGGCCCCAAGGAAGCATCCTGAGTGTTGAAAGGACTTTGAAAGACAGCAGTGTCAAACCAAATTGAAGAAGACGATTAAAGAATATGGGCTGATGAGAGCAGCTCTCCGGGGTGTGCTCAGGTGTCCACTGTATACTAGGGAAGAGAGGGGCCCAGTTGGACGTACTCACCCTCAACGAGCCTATGCAAACCTCAGTCAAGAAGCAGGCAAAAAACTGGGATAATGCCTGGGAACAGGATGTGAGCGTGGAGAGATTGCCATTTTCACCAGGAGACAGCCATGTAGAAGGTACAGCTCAGCTGTTAGCACTACTGAAAATGGGTCTGCCAGGAAAGTGGAGAGAAATCAGAGTGAACATTATAGAAGGTACATCGAAAGGAATGTGCTTACCCATTATGTATTAATCCATTGTTGACCAATGATGCACCAGAAAGCAGAGACTTAAGACAACAGTTTCCCAGCTTCTGTGCTCAGAACCACAGGAGTGGTGGCTTAGTCGGTACTCTCCTCTGAGGTCTCCCACAGGCTACAAACACGACTGAAAGCCCAGCTGCAGGAGAATCCTCTCCCTGGCCCCTCACATGGTTAATGAAATGTGTTATTGGACCAAGGCCTCCCTTCCATCATGGCCACATGGCCTCACTATAAAGCAGCACACAGCAATGACCACCCATTGCAAACAAACAAGAGACCAGGGGCAAGATGCAAACCATTGCTCTTGGTGCCCTAATCTTGAAATCCATGTCCTATCACTTTGTCACCTTCTGTGCATCAGAAGTCATTACATCTTGACTCATTCTCAAGTGGAAAGGGTTGCACAAACCAGGGGACACCTGCAGGAGAAGAGGGTTGGGGAGCGATTCACGTGGCATCTCTCAATCCTTGAACCTGATGACACCACTTGTTTGAAAGATCCCTAAAACTGCACCTCAGGGGAAGAGCAGCTCACCAGTGGTGTGGTGCCAGCAAGGACAAAAAGAACATCTCACCTGTGCCATCGCATGGTGCCACTGTGCACACAGGCAGTACAGCTCTGTCAATGTGCAGCTTAGTAGGCAGACATTCTTGGGTTAAGGAAACCTAGAAACAGCCGACTGGGAACAGGATGTGACCATGGAGCGATCGCCTTTAAACAGGCGTGGCTCAACTCAGGATGCAGAGCTTGGGCAGCAGTGGGTGCTGGATGTCAGGACTGTGTCCCTCATCCCTTGTCCTTGTACTGTCTGTCTCTACCTGCCTCAGAAAGCCATCCCAAGAAAAAAGAAAAAAGAAAAAAAAACCTCTGACTGTCATTACAAAAGGCAAGTTGACAAAATTTTGCTTCTTTGCACTGGGCTCACACAATTACTTCCCAACAGCTGTGCCCACCTCTACCCAAGAAGAAAGCCTTTGGAAATACTGTTTCATAGAAAAGGCCACGCCTGTTAAATGGTTCCCAGTCTGAGGCCATGGGTTTGAGGATAAGGTCCTCAAGTAGTCCCCAGAGTCTCTGACTTGCTCTGCAAGCCTGGGTCAGATGACAATCCTCACTCCCCATGTCCTGTTCCTCATCACTGGGTTAGGCTTAGTCCACACAGCTACACCCTCCCCTGCAGGTCTTTCCTAACCTTAGGTATGGCCAGAGCCTCTGTCCCCCTTATCTCCTCCAATCCAGAGAACAAGTTGTAAATAAAACTGGGGTGCAGGAATTGCTAGCTGTCCTCTAGGGTGTCATGTCCCGGGTGTTTACATTATGCCAGATGTAGCAACTCATTTAGCCCTGATTTTCCAATAAGATGCATGAGTCACATAGCAGCAGTAAGTTGTCTGAGGCCTCATGGCCAAGAAAAGAGCAGCTGGGATTCCAACTTCATCTGATTTTGCCCAGGAGATTCAAACCATGTCTGATTAGTTCACAGTAACTCTTCACATTCCTCCAGGAAGAAGAGGAAAATTAGAAGCATGGCTAAGCATCAGGACACCCGAACCTTTTTATTTGTGAATGCCATGAAATAACCAAGAGCAAGCAGGGTAGATGGAAAATCCCAGCTGGCTGTGTCTCCAGGGAGGATCTGGGAAATGACCTGATCAACAGAATGCAGATGAACACCCAAGGTTGATCCAGCACCCACAAGCAAAACCCTCTGTTGGCTGCAAGTCCACTTACCTGGTCCGTCAGTTAGACGGGGAAGATCACCACAATGAAAACTGTGGCTCTTGTAACATACGGCAGCCTTGTAGTGTGGAGAGCAGCTGGGCCACTCATTCATTCAGCCATCCCAGGCCTATGTCCATGTTCCAAGGTTTTAGGACACAGGTTTAGGGTTCATGGCCTAGACGAGACAATCTCTCCATCCCTCCTGGTGGACAGGCAGTGAGCAGGTGGGGGCTATCGAGGGCTTGAAAGGAATAGAGAGGCTATGAAAAAAAAATGCTTGATGAGCCAATGTGGCAAAAGTTGGAACAGCTACTGTTTCATTCTAGCCTGAGAGACAACCTCCTACCTGGAGCAGCCATCTTGGTTTCCCAGCATGCCCTGGGTGCTCAGGAAAGTCCAATCAGCTCAGCCTATGCTCATTGAGAGATGATGAAGGGGAGAGATGAGAAAGGAGGAGACGGGACATCACGAGATGTTTAGAGTACACACCTCGTTAGGTATGTTGACCTCACCCCTCCTTATCGTCCCACAGCCCTAGGAAGTACACACACGGGGTTTCCCTATTTCTCAAAGAGGAGATTATAACTCTAAGACAAGAACCATGTTACCCCATTCAAAGGGGAAGTTTCCCAATGCCTTCAGGGATGACCTCAAAATAAGCAAGCCTGCCTTGAAGTTAGCTGCACAGTCCCCCATGACCCATCCAGGTACCCTAAAGACTGTGGGTAATTGACACCAGAGAAATGGACAGCCTTGGCCACACCCTGGGACTCAGCTCACAGAAACCAGGCACAGGTGACAAGGCAATGCCTTTGAGTCTCCGATGAACACAGCTTTTCCAGCCCTTCCTTGTGCAGACATGGAGAAACTGAGCCCCAGCACATCCAATATGTCGTGACTACGGCCCACTTTCAAGACTATCAGACCCCAGGCACTGCTCTGCCTGTCCCTCTCTGCCCCTCCCCAAAACAGGGGACTCTCCCTCCCAGGTACCTCCCATTCTCTCTGTCCTTATTTCTCCGTAGGAGGAATTGTTCGAGGTAAGAGAGACGGTTCTCAGCTGCTGCGATCCCCTTTTCAGTCTAAAAGGCCGTTCGTTGGCTCTGGACCCAACCAGGAGAAATCAATTTCAGACAATAGCTGTCCCCCTCTGGCACCGCTCTGCCAGACTGGGCTCCTATCCTCCCTCCCGCCTCCACAGTAGCCACTTACAGAATTACCAAGGAGCCAGTTGTAGATTGAGACGGGAGGAAATGGCACCAGTCCATGGAACAAAATGGATTTGAACTTCAAATAAAATTCCAAGCTCTTCCCATGGGCAGATTCTTATCATTTTTTTATTTAAACCCACTGTGAAGGAACAGGTGAGCAGTGGCTCACTTCTCCCAATATAAAGCAAGGGTGCCCTTGAACATCTGATCCCCCTGTCTCCACTCTAGAGGAGTGTGGAATTACAGGTGTGAGCACACAAAGAAACACAGAAACTCACTGGGAACTGAGCAGCTGAGGAGGGGAAATGGGGCAAACTGGGATAGCTGAGATGCAGGAACCTAGTGCTTTTATGGTTAGTGATTTTATGTGCTTTTTATGATGTTTAAATTTTTAAAAACAAAATAAAACTGTACTTATCCATGAATTTGATAATAAAAGAATTAGGTGCTTTTTTTTTTTAACACAAAACGTTAGCGCCCCACCCCCATCCCCCGGGACAGGAAACACGAGTCCCAACAGGTCACAGTGGGCATGGACAGTGTGCCCCTGACTTGGACATGAAGGGAGGAAAGGGGATCCCCTATTTATGGGGATCTTGAGAAGAGGTGGGATAATGAGGGGACTTAGCAAACAGGAGGGGCCTGGGACTTCTTTTGTAATATATGGAACAGTGACCAGTAGCAACCCTAGGACAGTCCTCAAAATTCACAGGCCGTCATACGTGCTTCCTGCTCTCAAAAGAAGCCAGACAAAGAGTGTGTGTGGGTTTGTGATCCGAGGGTCTGCACTCCCTCCATGAAGTTGAAAACTGAACTTCCATGTTCAGCTCCAGTCTGTTCTTCTGGGAAATGGGAAGAAAGGGGTCTCACGAGGACCTTTGCAAATAAAGTCAAAGAAGAGACAAGTGGGGAGCCTGGCAGTGCCCTGGCTCTGTTCCAGTCCCCACCAGGGTTTTCAGAGGACACCTGCCAGCAGGTGCCAAACTCCTGGACAGCTCTTTGGTCATCAGAACTGAGGGTTGGAGGCCCTTTAGGAAAGCAATACCTGTTTCATTTAGCAGTGGGCAGACCAGCAAGAAGAAATGAAATGGAAGCCAATACTGGGGCTCTCGGAGTCTTCTCCAAGGTACCTGATTCAGCAGTGATGCACATAAGAGAGAGACAGCTTCCTCCTACCCCCAGCCATGAAGAAAAACCAGAGCATAGTGAGAAAGACTTTACTGGATGTCAGTCTTTAGGAATAGCCTGGTTGGATAGCCTTGTTGGGATCATGGGACAGCAAAAGGCCCCACGGGGAAAGGACCAATGGAATCTCCACAACAGGCCCTAGCAGGATCAGAACTGGGGACTCTAGGGAACCTCACTCTTCAGTCCACAGTGCAGAGGTATAAACAATTTTAACAACAGTAATCATGGGCACAATGTGTATATATACATGCTGTGTGCCAGCCACACAGTTCTTTATGAGGTCACTATAACCTCTTCTAGACTGAAGGTCAAAGAAATTAAGGAACTTGCCCTAGATCAAACAAGATATGGCAGGGTCTACAGCTTGAATCCTGATTCTTTTTTTTTTTTAAGATTTCTTTTCTTTCAAATTATAAGTACGCATACACTTATGTACCGGTCTGTGTCCGGGTATGGGTACATCTGAGTGCCGCTGCCCACCAAGTCCAAAATAAGATCATTGGATCCCCTGAAACAGGAGTTACAGGTGGTTGTGAGTTAGCCAATGTGGGCTAAGAATTTAATTCAAGCTCTCTACAAGAGCAGCAAGCTTTCTTGACCTCTGAACCACCTCTCCAGCCCAGTGAAGCCAGATTCTTAAACAGTCTTTTTCATAAGGGGAACAAGAGGATTCCCAGCTGGAGGGAGGGTCATGAGCTGTGCTTAAAGATAGTTGCTGAATTATTCCCTCCCACCAGTCCCACTGCAGGCAGTATTGACAGGAAGGGTCCAGCTGGGCTGACTATAGAATTCCTTGACCAATCTAGGATTGCAGAGTGTGTACCAATATCAACCACTCTCCCTCATCCCACCCCACCCCAACCTTCTCTCTGGCACATAGTAGGTGTTCAGAAAATGGCTCTGGGATAAGCACGTGGTCACATGGCTATTTCTGAATATACTGAAAACAGCCCAGTGGAGTCCAGCTTTCCCCTTCAAGCCACGTTGAAAGAGAAAATGAGATTCTCCAAATATTCGCATGGTTGTAATTCATCTTGAAATTGAAATGTGTTTTCCCAAATTACCCACTGTGGCTGGTTTCAAAGAAGTTACATTCTTGTAGACTTTAGCTTCAAGATAGAGCATGTCAGATGCTGACAGTGAAAATGAAGGGTGCCCCCGGGATGCTTGAAAAGACAGTAGCAGAGCCTGACAGCTTATCCTCCCTAGGATGAGGCCCCAGTCAAAGAGGAGCCCCTGCTAGGATCTGGGAGAACTCCTGCATGGCACCAGCTGCTGGGCCTCCCTAGGGCCCATCCTTCTTTTCATTAACCTGGGGATTGATTCAATAAATCTCATGGCTTCTGATGTTCTGATACCCAGGGTGTGAGTTGACTGGACCCAGATAAAACATCTTACACAAGCCCATATCACTCGTGTGTTAAGAGACAAACATGGGCTGGGGAGATGGTTCAGTGAGTTAAGTACTTGCTATATAAACAAGAGGACCTGAGTTCAACCCCTGAAATGAATCTAAAGAAAATTGGCCATCGTGGCATATACCTGTAAGACCCAGAGGGACAGGAGAGACAGGCAGACCCCTGGGGCATCCAGCCCGTTGGTAAACCGAGAACCACCCACTTTTCAGAACTAGGTGCTCCCCCACCCCCAACTCTGCCTTCAGTGACTCAGTACCAGTGAGTCCCATCATCACTAGCAGCCAATGCTAGTCGGGTCACATACTTTTTTCTATACACTTCTGGCCTCTCCTCTTCCCTTCGTCCCCTCCCCACTTACCCTCTTATCCTCACTCAGAGGTGGTCTTTCACTCCCCCACCCTCCATAAATCTCCTGCATGTTGTGTGGTGTGATTTTTTTTTTACAGCATCCCTGGGCCCTCTGATTGCCAGGAGACTATTTTGCCCTTACACATCCAACCTGACATAATCAGCCATCTCAGGCCAGTGAAAGACCTTGTCTCAAAAACAAGTAGACAGCACCCGAGAAACAGTACCTGAGATTGACCTCTGGTCACCACCACGCATGGACACATACCTGTCACCAGGGACCTAGAACTGCCCCCCTCTAGATAGCATTCAGTCCAACCGCAGGGATGACGGGTTGGGGACAGGAAGACGGTTGTGATATAGGTGCTTATGTGAGCAGAAGCCCCAGATTTGGGGTGTGAGAGAAGCTTAGGTAGGCAGAGGTGGAGTGCTGACATTAGGCCAAGAGCAGGTATAATCAACGATGTCCCTCTGTCCAGTTGCCACCTCTCTGGGGAGACCATCATCTTGATTTGGTTTAGCCTACAGGCTCCACTGGACCTACAGGTTTCACTGGAGACAGGACTGAATGGATGGCGAGAGCATGCAGAGAAAGCTGGGACTAGGCTCAGCATTGACCTATGAGGAAGCCTTAGGGGCAGATCCAGAAGACACGTATCTGCATGGACTTAGAGGTGGGCTCTACAGGGGCATACACAGAGAGCAAGATGGGCTGGGTCTGTTGCCAGATAGTTTCCTGAGTTCGGCCATCTCAGGAGCAAGTTCCACCTTGCTGGCAGAAACAGAACTAAACTCCTGTTTCCAGGCTGCAGAACCCAACTCTCTGGCCTCTTCAGATGGTCCATGCTTGTTTGTTAGCCAGTAAGGGATGCAAAGAGGGAATCTAGCCAAGGCACACAAGTCATAGTGTGCTGCCTGTCCCCACTTAATTGAGTGCGTGCAGCTTGCCCAGTCCTTGTTCTTTATCATTCTAGATTCCAGGTCAGACTCCAGGAGGGGACCTGACTGCAAAAGCTGACTCAAGGACCCTGAAAACAGATGACCCGGATAAGGAGAAGTCACCAGCCTTAACTTCCTTGTTTAACCCCTTATATCAAAATATGATTGGTTAATGCAACTGCCCACCCCACCTCCCCACACATATTTTGTGATCCCATCCTTTAAAAATGTCCTTCCAGGATGAAGTTCAGATCCTGAATTGGCTGACTCCCTGCACGCCGAGAGCCTCAGCTTTCTTGACTGTTAAGGTGGCATGGTGTTCATACTGCAGAATGTAGTGAGAATTGAGTAACTGATTATGGTCAGAGGCCATATGGTTATTTGTGCATGGTACAGTTGCTAAAGTACAGGCCCCAGCCCCCGTCTCACGCCTGCCCTGTCATGCCTGCCCTGCCAAAGGTCCTGCTTAAAGAAACTTTAATTCCTATCTAGTTCAGTATCCCAAAATTCTTTGGGGGAGTAGGGTTGCTCTACAGCAATGGGGGATGGGGGACGGGAGGGGCGGAGTCACTTAGGAGGCAGTCCTCCACCCTGTCCTCTCCAGGAACACTTTGCCTTAGTGTCTGCAATAAGCCACACATAATAACTATGGGTGCAAAGAGGTACCACTGAAGACAAGGCAAGGACCCACTGGGCCACAGTGGGGAGGGGCTGAGTGACCTTCTACATCTTAGAGATTTCTTTCTAGAAGTGGTGGTTCCTCCTCCAGACAGAACCTAGGATGCAGATAAACGTTATCCTCCCTCCAGAATGGATAACGGTCCCTGAGAACCCCATCCTCTGATGTCTGACTGAGCGAGCAGAGCCCACTCTCTCCCAAGTCCTCTGGGAGGTCTTCTAGTTGGTCCTGTGGGATTTGTTTTTCATAGTGCCCTCTGGTGGCTGGGTGCTTGCCATGAGTCAAGCATTTTCTTGTATCCAGCACTTTCCAGGGGAGTTGGGGGAAGCTGGACAGCTTCTTTTTTCAGACAAGGAAATTGAGGAATTCAAAGGTGAAATGACTCCCCCCAGACAGACCTTGCCTGGTCTTGTTTCCTCCAATCAAGTTACTGATGGAGATTTTTTTTAAAAATAAAAATAAAAGGAGACAGGCCAAGCTGGGACCTCCTCATGGGTCAGTCTGGGAGCCTCCCTCGAGGGCAGAAATCAGAGGTGGGTTGGCCTGGAAAATGGTACCTCCTGTCCTAGCATCTAAGAAGGTCCAGAGCTAAGAGGCGCAAGCAGCAAGAGAAGTGTACCCTACCTCACTCAGGGTGCCAAAGCCACTGAGAAGGAGCTCAGGGTACCCACATATACCTGAACACCGAGCACACGGGTATGAGCTACACAGATTCGGTGTCAAACGCTTGGGGGTACGTGTAGAACAACTGCAGTGTAGTCAGCCCAAAATGCAAACCTCGATCGTTAGCTTCTACTTTACCTGACAGCCTTCCTCCCACGGTGCTATAGCAAGCTTAGGGTGAACTTGGTGCCAAAAACGTACTCCTTTTCTCACACAAGAGCCAGGTTGGAATGTAGAAACGTAAAAATCCAGCAGGCTTCTAAGGGTGACTCCTGGTACCACTAGATAGAAGAATGGGGTTTAGATTGGAGCAGACTGGCCCTGTCTCTGGCATGTGACCTTAGCAGAGCACTTTTTCTATATCCATAAGCTTCTTCCATGCTCTTGGGAGGATCATTTCTTCAGGACAGACAGAAACACAGCCCATGTCACCATGTGGTACCTACTAATACCAAGTGACTAGTAATGAGAAGCTGAAATACCTTTGTGCCTCAAGGTCAGTGTTCTCTCTAGGGCCGGTGTTTTGTGTATATACATGCAAACAGGGTATTCTAGAGGTAGTGTGTGTGTGTGTGTGTGTGTGTGTGTGTGTGTGTGTATGTGTGTAGAGAGAGAGAGAGAGAGAGGGAGAGGGAGAAACAGCAGCAAATTTGATTTAGACACCTAATTCCATTTAAAATGACTTTGGCCATAAATCTCCCACTCTCCCTGAAGCACATTTCAGTGGCATGGACATCTTGGGATGAGGAGTCCCCGCATCCTGCATCCTGCTGGCTAAGCAGGACTATATGCACACTGAAGGCACCCAGAGACCCAGACCAACATTGAGTAACGGCTCCTCCTTATGCTTGTGGAAGACCTGCCAGCAGCTGCTTACAGAGCTAGCTTCAGTCAGCCTCCTCAACAGTCCAGAGGTAGCCCTATAGCTGTGAACAACTGTGAGGCTCAGATCCCCAGAATGGCTCTCAATGCTGCATTACTGACTCTAAATAGAGTGTCTTGTTGGGTCTCGATAAGCGACAAGGAGGCATGGTGGGGGTCATTCCCTTGGACAAGATTCCAGGATGAAATCTGGACCAAGCACCCTGCCTGTGACCTGGCGTAGATATTTAGTATACTTCCTAGATCCTGGGCTTGCTGGGGCTCAAAATATGGCTAAGACCAAAGCTCCAAGCCTAGGTGGTTGGATGTGGAGCCTAGATTGGGCACTTACCAGTGGGGAGTCATCAGTCAGTTTCTGAGCCCTCAGGGGGTCCGTGCCTCACTTAAGTAGTAGATATAATAGAGCTGAATATGGCAGGGACCTGCCACTGGAATGGTCTCAGGTCATCTACTGTCCAGGACCACAGGGTCATCAGTACAGCAAGAAATGCTTTCAGAAACACATGGACTGTAATATACGTAGACACCGAAGACTCATTGGCGTCCAGACACCCTGAATGTACTGACACAAGTCACATCTTACACAAATATATTGACACCCACAGACTCAGGGACACAGACATATATACACACACATCACTTAGATATAGGCACCTCCCTTCCACACATAAAAACTCCCATACCCGATAGGCCAAGTGGAGCTTTGACACAGGTGACTGGATGTTGTCACTGCACTGCCTATAAAGCCAGGGTCAGAGTTGACATATTTAGACACCTCCTACGTCCCTGAACCCACTCTACCTCATTCACCAAGCTTACCCCAGGATCTAAGAAGTTCTTAGTCTAACACGCTTGATAACATTAGCAACGCTGGTGGTACCTTGGCTTGGGATCATGACTGGCTCCAAATGGCCCTGTATCAAAGGGCTTTGAAGAACCCACCTTGCTCCTGACACACCTTGCTCCTGACAGACACAGGGGCATGCCAGAGCCTCACTCCTACCTGCCCTGAACCACTTTCCAACAGGAAAAGCTTTGAAACTAGCGTTTAAACACCAGCCATCAGAGGCCCATCAGCTGTGGACCTCAACCCCAAGGAAACATGGCGGAACAATGGCAGAACCAAGCTACCCTTGGCTCCTCAAGGGTCCCTCCCTGCCCAGATACACCCTCCCTAAGCCCCACCCTACAAGATGATCCTGGGTCACAGCACAGCAGGCAGTTCCAAATCACTCTTGTAGCCTGTACCCCCAATTCTCTAATGCCAGATCTACAGCCCTGGGGTCTCATAGCCAGAGGAACTAAACCCTGACAGGAGGAGGCTACTGTGGGGAGGGAATCTAATCACTTAGGAGCACCAAAACATAATAGGGAACAGGGCCTTCATGCCCTCTGCTAATGTCAGAAGGTCTGGGAGTTTGTGGCCAGGCAGAGGCCTGAGATCCAGGACCCAGTAAGGCTAAGAAGAACCAGGCAAGAACCCCACTCAGCAGGAACTGCTATAAACTGTCAAAGGCAGCTCAGGGCTCTCTGGGGAGCAGTCAGCAGGGAACCTATCTGACTGAGTCCCTGTCTGGTTCCCCTCCATCCCTTCTCTCCAGATAGCATCCAATGAGAAGCTGGTCACATAGGGACATCTCTCATGCCCTTTCTTCCTCATTCTTGTGTCTAAGAGGCCATCAAGTCCCTTGGACCACTTGTCCCAGGAACTTTCCCTATAGACATTCAACTTCCACCAAAAGGTCCAGAGCAGCTGTTCTCTGAGTTATGGATCATATCTTGCAGGCCAGAAATCTAGACAAGGCAGAGCTGGACAGCTCATTGCTACCCCACAGTGTAGGGGCCCCAGTTGGTGGGACCCCAAAACTGGCATCTAGAGTCATCTAATCTGTTGCTGTCAGTGAGGGCCTTAGTGAATCCCCTGGGTATGAGTATAAGGCCTTCCTGCAGCCTGGCTCTGTCCAGCCTGCAGCCACATGGGCACAACTCTCTTTCTTTGAGTGTCAAAGTGGAGTGTCCTGATTGACCCAGGGCGTAGCCTCTGACAATTATTGCTTCTGCAGCAGTTTGTCCTGAAGGAGCTGGCCCAAATCCGAGGGGAGCAGACATCAACACTGCATCTTATTAGGAAGTGTCAAAGACTGTGTGGACATATTTCTGAGCCACCCATCAGCTCAGAGGTGCCTCAGAGGTGCCATGCAGCCTTTGCCCTCCTGACTGCTTCCTCGGGTCAGCTACTTGTCTCCCAGAAGACTTGGTCCTAGCCCAAAGGCTGGAAAAACAAACTCATGTCGATCTGTCTTCCTCCAGCCCTGTCCTTCCATGCCATCCATCACCAATAGGGAGGTTCAGAGCATCAGCAAATTAAGAAGCTCTGGAACCCACAGCCACTTACCAAAGCAGGACATAAGCTTTAACCACGGGAGGGGCAGCATTGGTTACTGTTCCTATAGCGCCCTCTGCCTCCGCCCCAGCCACATTACATACAAAATCCTCCATGCCCTCCTGCTCATGCCCTGTGTAGGCTAGTTTCCTAGCCTGAAGTACTCCTTCTTCTTTCAAAGGAACCCTAGAAAACTCATGTTCACCCTTCAAAACCCAGCTGCCATGTCACAGCCTCTGTGGTGCCAGCCTCCTATCCACGTATGAGCACAACACAGGTGTGGGTCTTAATCTTGGTGGTGTGATGGAATCTTGGTCACTGTCCTAGCTAACCCCATCCTGGCTCTCTTTGGCTCGGTTGCTTGCCTCCTTCACCTGTCCTTTCCAGTCACCTTGGATTCCAGGAGCAAAAGGACTCGTTGCAAAGCACATCTGTAGCAGGCAACTGAAACAACACCAAGCAATGGGGAACCTGCAAGACAGACTCCTCCCAAACAGGGGCAATTGTCAAAGCAGGCAAGGCTGGGCTGTGGAGCAGAAGGCATTATCTCATGACAAGTGGAGAGCCCCAACCTCAGCCCCAAGCAGTGACAGACTTCTCCAGGCCACCTTGAGACACCAGAACCAAGCAGATCCCACCGGCCAGAAATGCTTAATTCTTTGGACCTCTTGCCTGCCTGGCTCTACAAATATCCAAGGTTCATTGTTGGGCCCTACTTGGCCTCTGTTTGGGCCTTGAAGACAAACCTGAGCCTAGTTTGATTTTCGAGAACAGTCATTCACCTCCACTTGAAAATGACTCAACATGGCATAGATGAAATTGCCTCTGCCTAGCCACCACTAATGTCTAAAATTTTCATAGGCCCTGTGAAGTCACCCCATATCCTTCATCATCTCACACCTCCCCATACGTCATCTCACCCCATACCCCTATCCCCACCTCCTTGCCCTGCCTATATAAGCAAATTGCTGCCACATTAAATCGAGTCCCTGCTTCGACAAGATTCCCAGCCCGGTGTGGTTCCTCTTGGGACACCACTCACCATCCCATTCAGACCCAGAGAGACCGGCTCTCCTCGCAGCTATCTGCCAACAAAGAGCCCACAGTTCATGTCAGGGATCAGTTGACCCCTTTAATATTTGTCCCCATGTGGCCACACTGAGTAAGCCTCCTTCCTCCCTGTTTCTGGCTGTTGTGATCTCTGTAATTGGCATATTGCCATAGGTAGAAGAGTCAGCTATTGGGACCGCAGGAAGCAGGATTTTTGCTCTAAAATTTTGGTTGTAAAGGAGGGTTTATTTTTATACATGTGTATGGTTGTCTGAATGTATGTACATGCACTGCATGCATGCAGTGCCCACAGAGGCCAGGAGATGACACTGGGTCCCCTGGAACTGTAGTTACAGATGGTTGTAAGTCAACATATGGGTGCTGGGAACCAGATCCAGATCTTCTGATAAGCAATATGTTCTCTTAATTGCTGATCCATCTCTCCAGGCTCAGTTGGAAATATTTCACATATACTGGTGACAAGGTGCCAAAATGTAACAGTCTGACTCACAGCATAGGGACTGCCTTAGACATCAAAACTCTCAAATCTCCCGCAGAGGGTTCTATGTAGCTGAGGCTAAGAGGCAGTGCTATAGACCAGTGGCCCCTGCAGTGTCACACATACCAACCGCCTGAGAAACTTCCAAGGCACTACCTTTCCCCAGCTCAAGTCTATCAAATCAGAACCTATAGGAGTAAGGCCCAGCTCATAGCCTGGGTTCCTTATAAAACCTCCCCAGGGTGTTCCAGCATGCTGCTGGGGTGGAGAAAGCTGGAATGAATCCTAGCTCCCACTCAAAAGTATGACATTTGGACATAACTCAGAGCTTCCATCTAACCTTCACCCTGTAAATGACCTTTATCCCAGTGTGAGCCAGGTCACAACCCTGTGGTTTTACTGAGAATGTCACAAGAGACTCTTAGCTTCTAAAACTGTTAAGTGAATGCGGAAGATGAATAATTTAAAGATTGATTCCACGCACATAATAGATGCTCAGTAAGTACTCGCTGAATGAATTCATTAGCTAATCCATACACCTCTAATTTCGCATGACACAAATACTCCCTTCTCTCAGGAGACTGAGTTCCTTGAAGGCAGGATGGAGACCCAGACCCAAGCAAAGATAGCCAGTGCATGAGTCAATGGGTCCATGAACGACCTGTGCAATCCCTCCTGGCTATCTCTCCAGTCTCTAGGTATGCAACGGGTTTCTAGATGAAGAGAAAAAAAGCTCACACATCACGTCTGCTGGAAGGAGAGTGGCAGTACAATTTAATCACATAACTCGTTAATCAACTCGCCCAAGTTGTTAGGCATTTTGGAGGCATTTCCATGTACAGTGACCCAGAGGTCCCTAGCTACATATATACTGGGAATTCGGGTCCTGCTTACTGCCACTCTAATACCCAGACTCAGTTTCCCTAAGGAGCCCTGTAAGAATGTGGCTTCTGCTCTGGCCTCAGAAAGAACAGCAGATGGAACCATAGCAAACAGAACGGTAGCCCTTGCCTCCCTGCTATTGTGATTGCAGTGATCTGGTGGCCTGGTTGCATGATTCCTCCTGCCTCATTCCTCACCCCCATTCCTACAGCTGAAGCCCAGGGGAAGTAACCACACAGAGAGGAGAGCCACACCCTCCACACTGAGGGTGCTGGAGCCAGACAGAGCAGGAGTCTAGACCTCACTCACCCCTTCTCAGCTGTGTAAGCAGAGCAAACCAAGCCTGTGAGCCCCAGCTCAGATGACGTTAGCAATGATGGCTGTTCCCAAAGCCACTATTCAGTGAGAATGAAATGCTGGCCGTGGAGTTGAATGCCAGATCCAGTTTACAGCAAACCTTAAGACATGGCAGGTGATGACACAGGCCCTTTAGGCCCAGGGGCCGTCTGGGTATCTGTGCCCCTCAGAATAAGTATATTAGTTACATTTCTCACTCTGTGTCAAAAATTCCTGACAGACACCGCTTAAGATCAGAAAGGTTCATTTCCCACTCGGAATTGATAGTATAGTCCATCGTGGTGAAGAAAACATGGCGTCGGGAGCAGGCAGCAGCTGGTCACTGGTGCATCTGTAGTCTGAAAACAGCCAGAGAAGCTGGTGCTCAGCTGGGCCCCTCCTTCTTGATTCAATCCAGGAGTGCAGTTCACAGAATGGTAATGCCCACATTCAGAGTGAATCTTCACACCTCAATTAACGCAATCTAGAGGCTCGCTCACAGACCAATCTGGAAATTTGTTTCCATGGTGATTTTAAATCCCATCAAACTGACAATCAAGATTAAGCAGCACAGTGTTGCTTATCATACCAGGCCCTGGGTTTTGCGTCTGGAAAGTAACATTAGCTAAAGACTTCATCCTAAGATCATGGCCATGTGCCCATGACAGCGGGACCAAGCCTGGCTTCCACCACGCCCGTCAGTATGGCAGTCTCCACCCGCCTCACAGGATTCCAGCTTGTAACAACTGCTTATTACAACAGCCAGGAGCAATGTTCCCTCTGGCAAGGGTGTAGCCGTGCCTGAGTGCTTACAGAGACTTAGAAACAGCTCTCTACGGTAGACGCAGGCCCCGCAGAACCCTGCACATACTGTTTTGCTGACCAATGGAAAGCATTGTGGTCCAGAGGAAGCTCTGCGCCTGCCACGGCAGCCATGAGGCTGGAAGGAAAGATTTGTATCCCCAGTCAGCATGCAGGGCAACCTTTCTCCACTAACAATCCTAACCATCTCAGCACCCAAATACCTCACCCTGCAAGGGAAGGAGGGAGAAGCCTGTGAGGTCTGCAGCTGTCCAATACAAATGCATTTGCTTCTAAACTCATCACAACCGCCATTTTTCTCCTCTTCTCTCCTCTCCTCTCTTCTCCTCCTCCCCTCCTCCCCTCCTCCCCTCCTCCCTTCCTCCCCTCCTCCCCTCCTCCCCTCCTCTCCTTCTCTCCTCTTCTCCTCCTCTCCTCTCCTCTCCTCTCCTCTCCTCTCCTCTCCTCTCCTCTCCTCCTCTCCTCTCTTCTCCTCTCCTCTCCTCTTCTCCCAGGCTATAGAGACATCTGTGGGTCCAAGGTGAGTCAACCTGGACCAGTTCCAGGCCAAGATGGAAATAAGGCCCTTTCCCATTGACACACACAAGTCCTGGTGCAGATTAACAAGACGAGGGGACAGTCCTTCAATAGAGAACTCCTGTGTATCACCACCTGCTCCTATGCAGGCCTTTAAACACAGATCAGAGGACATCTATCTCCCAGCCAGCCAATGTGGGCAGGCTCATTACCAGGACCTTGGTCATGGCAGACATTCAGCAACTTGGGAACTTTTTAAGCAGCTGGTTCAAGGGCTGGTAAGATGGATCTGTGAGTAAAGTGTTCTCTGTGCAAGCATCAAGACCTGAGGTCAGATCCTTAGAACCCACATAAAGGCCAGGTTTTGACACACATGCCTGTAATACCAGAGCTGGGGATGGAAGAGACAGGAGAATCCCTAGAGTCTGCTAGCCAGCTACTCTTGCTGAATCCTTGACTCCACCCTGTCTAACAAAATAAGGTAGAAATCAACAAAGGAAGACATCTGAAATCAACTTCTGACCTTCGCACACAAGGTACCCATATGTGCATTCATACACACACACACACACACACACACACACACACACACACACTCATACATGCTCTGAACACACCAAATTTCTGCTAGACCTTCTGGTTCATCTCCCAAGTTCATGCAGACTTGATGCTTGATTCACAACATTGGTTTGTTTCAGTAAAAAAAAAAAAAAAATGACACTTCAATAGCTCACATATCAATGCATCTGGATGCGCCAAAGAACTGACATGGCCCTGTGTCTCTGTGCCCCTTCCCCTGCTCTCCCCAACCCTCAGCACATTTTGAGTGACAGGGCAGCATAGAGCTTCTTACAGCTTTTCTCCTGAGGGTAAAAGGCTGCCTGCACTGTCATGAGAGGTCCCAGCTCATCTTCATGGGGTTAAGATTGCAGTTTGGGCTGTCCAGAGGCAGAGCTTAAGACGAGGGTGTGGTGCCTGCCAGGCATTGGCCGGGGTAAAGTCAGGAAGTAGGAGGAAGAAGGGAAGGGCATGGAAATGGAAGAGAATAGAGCAAGGCTTCCCAGTGTGGGTGTTGGGCTGTGGAAGGAGCCTGTTGAGATGTTTTACCCCAGCCTGAGTCAGAGATGGGTCATTGTC
This sequence comes from Mus musculus, assembly GCF_000001635.26. Classification (NCBI taxonomy): domain Eukaryota; kingdom Metazoa; phylum Chordata; class Mammalia; order Rodentia; family Muridae; genus Mus; species Mus musculus. The sequence continues at coordinate 132,480,444 of NC_000073.6, forward strand.
CCACCTGGACCCTCATCAGTGACTGAAGATTTAAGTCACAAGGTCAAGTCTGCATGAACTTGGGGGATGAAGCAGAAGCTCTGGTAGAAACTTGGCGTGTTCAGAAGAATCCCTCTGAGTGACTCTCCCGAGAGCCCAGCAGGTTCATGTTCAGCCTCCTAGGACCCAAAGGAAGAGTGATAGTGGTAGTTAAATCCTGCCTAGGACTCTGGGGGTTTGTAAAGCATGCCAACTTTTGTGTCACGGCACCTGTGCACCCAGGACACCCAGTGAGATGGGTAAATGTCCCAGGTACTTTTGCTCTCACATCAAGTACAGAGAGCTTGAAGAACAGCCCTGGCTCACCCAGGTGGAACCCGCACAAACCATGCAGCTTGTTGCCAGCCAAGATAGCATCAGGGTAGCAGGTCCCCAGAGGCCCTGAGCACACAAAGAAAGCCCCGGGGAACAAGATCTACACAGACAGCCACTTGCACTTGCCTGTCTGAGGTCAGATGCTACCAGCTGGTCAGGGTCACAGATGAATAGAAGCTCCCATGGTAGATCCAACCACAGGCAGATGAGGGCTGACTCCCATCGCCTGCCACACCCTCCATAGTTCAGAGCATGGTTCCTTCTGAAGGGCAGGGGTTTCAATCACACAGTTCACACTTTGAGCTCACAGAGAGATATGCGTTGGCTACATGTGACTGACAGACACTCTAATACCTCCCACCTCTGTCAGTCTTGTCTTCCCAATAAGGACAGGAAGGAAAAGAGAAGGGAGGGGAGGAGGAAGAGGAGGAGAGTTGGCAGGAGTTAATGATTATCCCAGATGCCCAGATGTTCCTGAAATGGGCAAGAACTTAGCAGACTTAAGGAGCCCGCACAGTTCATCCAGGACAGAGTGACGCAAAGTCAGAGGCAGGAGAAAGAAAGCAGTAGAAAAGGGAGTTTGGCTCACTTTAAGTGTTGAGAGCAGAGAATAGCAGAGTCATTTGCAGATTTCATCGATCACACTGGCTTCTGGCTGTGTGAACGAGGTAGGAGGCCAAAGAGGACCCGTTATCAGTGATAGGCTGCTATTGCACCCAGGAGAGGCGTCCCAGGGGTCTTTTCTGTTTCATACATTTTTTTTTTTTAGATTTTATTTTGTTGTTATTTTTTCTTTTGAAGCAAGGTCCTTTTCTATGTACTAGTTTTAGGTCAACTTGAAATGAGAGATGACCCTATTTTCTCAACTGAGAAAAATGGCACCAGAAGATTAGGCTTCAGGCAAGCCTGCAGGATATTTTCTTAATTAGTAATTGATAGGGGAGGGCCCAGCCAACTGTGGATGGTGCTACTTTGGGGCCGGTGGCCCTAGGATCTGTAAGAAAGCAGGTTGAGCAAGCCATGGAGGGCAAGCCAATGAGCAGCACTCCTCCATGCCTCTGCATCAGCTCCTGCCTCCATGTTTCTGGCCTGCTTGAGATCCTGCCCTCACTGCTTTTGATGGTGGGCTGTTACATGAAACTCTGAGTTTCAGATTGCTTCCCATGTTGTTTTGGGTCATGGTGGCTCACTGCAGCGTCAGTCACCCTAAGACACTATATAGCCCAGGCTAGCCTCACACTTGTTCTAGTTCGGCATCCCTAGTGCCCATCTCCCTAGTTCGGCATCCCAGGTGCTGGGATTGCATGCATGTGCCACCACAACTGGCATGGTTTTCATCTTTTAAAATAAAGAATAAATTAACTAGCAAGCAAGTAAATAAAAGGTATAGTCATGTTCCTTCCCAGGAGGAATATGAGATTCCAAAAAACACCGAGAAGGAAACCAGACAGAAAGGCAGAGGAGGGGGATAGGGAGGTTTGAGGATGCAGGGTTTCTGGCTACACCACTTCCTTAGTGGATGACTAACATAGACAGCTCAGCCTTTCAAATCCATGGCTTCTTCCTCCAAAAGCTTTTCCTATCATCATCACCACCTCCACCACTGCCATCACCATCATCACCATCATCACCACTATTATTACCACCATCATAATCAACATAATTACTGTCATCATCACCGTTATCCCCATCACCAGCTGCAGCAGCAGCACAACCATCACTCATCACTTTCATCATTCCTGATCTTGTTCTATCAGAGCCCATTTCACCCTGGGTTCATCTCCTAACAGTTCTGGTATCTGAGTGGGTGGCCCACCTCGCCTCCTGGTCTTTGGTCCTTCTGTCAATCCCCCTTCTCATCTGTGAGGTCTCTTGTTGAAAATTACATACGACAACTGTTCAAAAGCAGGGAGATTTGATCATTAGACTCACTAAAATACAAAGCTTTCTTCTCTCCTCCTCTCCCTCCCCCTCTTTCCTCATTATGCTTTTCTTTTTAGTACCCGATATCATTTTAAGCAAGGAAAAATGAAAAACTTGTATTAGTAGTACAAATGTTGCCATCCATCATTATTATATTATGCCGTGCAGTTCTAAATGTAAATAGGAGAACGTTTACTTCATATGTAGAATCATCAAAACCGCAGCTTGTATTTTATGGTTCATACATGCAAATGTATTTACCAGAACTGTGGGATGAACCCCGCTTCTGCTTGCTGCTGTCTCTCCTCAATAGAATCCGAATCTACCAGCATTCGCCTTTGATCACTGATGCATACGGAAGGCCTGGAAGTGTGGGTGACTCATCTTGCCCTTCTCTTCTGTGCCATGATCCTCGTACACCCACGGAAGCAGAGTCCGAAGGTCTGAGGGGCTCCCTGCTCCTCTGAGTTGCTTCAAAGATTATTTTCTGCCTTCCTTCTGCAATCGAAGCACATTCAGGTCTGGGTAGCAAGGCGGCCTCTTGGGGCTATCAGTGCCTGCTCAATTATGCAAAAGCATCCTTGTGTTTACTGAGTGTCACTGAGCTTCCCCACATCATGAGTCCACCAGGATTCCATTGTGGTACTGGCCATCAAGAGATGAAATACAAGTGAGAAGGTTGTATGCAGATAAGTCAGGAGAAACAATGGACAGAAAAGTTGCCTGAATCTACTGCACTCATGTGCCTGCTCTATGGTCCCATCAGACTTCAGTTAAAAGCACAGGTTTAAAGATAAGATTATTAAAATTACAAGCTGCCTGGCCCCCTCTCACAGACATTGCAGTACATTGAGCTCCATAGAGACAGCACCGGGGCAAGTGAGATCCAGACGGTCACTGGGTGACTCTGTGCCTCAAGGAGGAAAATCAACTAAACATGGGCAAAGGAGATCCTAAGAAGCCGAGAGGCAAAATGTCCTCATATGCATTCTTTGTGCAAACCTGCCAGGAGGAGCACAAGAAGAAGCAACCGGATGCTTCTGTCAACTTCTCAGAGTTCTCCAAGAAGTGCTCAGAGAGATAGAAGACCGTGTCTGCTAAAGAAAAGGGGAGATTTGAAGATATGGCAAAGGCTGATAAGGCTCGTTATAAAGGAGAAATGAAAACCTACATTCCCCCCCCCAAAGGGGAGACCAAAAAGAAGTTCAAGGACCCCAATGCACCCAAGAGGCCTCCTTCGGCCTTCTTCTTGTTCTGTTCTGAGTACCTCCCCAAAATCAAAGGCGAGCACCCGGCTTATCCATTGGTGACGTTGCAAAGAAACTAGGAGAGATGTGGAACAACACTGCAGTGAATGACAAGCAGCCCTGTGAGAAGAAGGCTGCCAAGCTGAAGGAGAAGTACAGGAAGGATATTGCTGCCTACAGAACTAAAGGAAAACCTGATGCAGTGAAAATGGGGGTGGTCAAGGCTGAAAAGAGCAAGAAAAAGAAGGAAGAGGAAGATGAGGAGGAGGATGAAGAGGATGAGGAAGAGGAAGAGGAGGAAGAAGAGAAGATGATGATAATGAATAAGTTGGTTCTAGCACAGTTTTTTTTCTTGTCTATAAAGCATTTAACACCCTGTACACAACTCACTCCTTTTAACGAAAAGAAAATTGAAATGTAATAAAAAGAAAGAAAATTACAAGCCAAGGGCAAGACGAGGTCCTCCCAATCACAGGTCACAATCCACTTTGTGATCAATTGCATGCATGGCACGCCCACACATGATACAAGCTCTGCCTCTGCCAGGAAATGCACATGACATGCTGATGCTGGGCCTGTCTCCCCGAGCAGTGGTAGGTTGACATGCAAAGGAGGAAATAGAATTGCTTCACAACCCCAACCCCTGGACCACGTGAGGCCTGAAGGGTGAGCTGGACCACCCTCCACACAGCACGCTGGAGGAGCAGGCTTCACCTGCAGGAAGCTGGACAGCTGACTGTGATTCTCTGTGAGCTTGAGTAACATGAAACCCATCTTACTTGCAGAAATCAGAACTGTGCTGACTAACCCAGCAAGCTCAACTCAAAACGTTTCCCTGAACAGACACTGAGCTATAAATCAACGGGGTGTGATGGCTGTTTGCGGTCAACACCACCTGGGTATGCTTCAAGCATCTCTCTCCCTACTCAGAGCTTCTGCCCAAAGAAATGGGTGTCATCACCTGTGCTGGGAATGAGATGGCTCTGAAAGCCTATATCTGGTGAGAGTTAGGGGGTGCCAAACCATCACACATTTCCATTTTGGAGAGCAATGTCCTGCCCTTATCTTTTCTTAGCCTGAAAGCAGATGGTCTCACGGGTTTGGAACATGGGTTCAGGCTTCAGGACACAGTCAGTGTGGGTTATTAGGCTCCATCCAGCTCATCTGGCAAAACAAAAAGGCCTAGGGATGTAGTTCAATTGGGAGGGTACTGGCCTAGCATGTGGGATATCCCGTGGTTCAATGTCCAGCACTGCTTGGTCTGGGTGTGGTGGAACCAGTCAGGATTAGAAATGCAAAGCCAACCTTCAATATATGAGACCCTATTCAGAAGAGGAACAGGGGGAATGGGGAGGGGAGAGAGGGGGGAAGGAACAACAAGATCTAGAGGGCTAACTCTCCACTCACTGCCAGGAAAGCTGGGCTCACTGGTGACACAAAAGAAGCCATCAAACATCCCTCCAGTGCTGAGCAAGCAGCAGCCACTAGCAGGACCACACAAAGGGACGCTCTACCACTGCCTTTGATTTTCACAGTTAAAATTCCCGCTGTCTAAATCCTGGTGAGCATCACTCCCCTTGAGGCTAAATAAGTTACATGATAAAAACAGGGGCTGTCTCTGTGGTCCACGTGATAAAGCTGAGGCTTAGAAGCTAAAAAAACAACCTTGTATTCAAGGTCACTTGGCAGAGTCAAGGATCGTACCCAAGTCTTGTCTACCTTCCAGCCTGGACACAAGTGATAGATACAAATGAGCTCACACACATGACAGAACACTGTAAGCTTGGCTTTTAGAACAATCATGGGGGCAGTAGCCACTTGCTCTCTAAAAAGAGGCATTTCATAGGGCACTAGAGGGTGTTAGAGGAAGGAAGTGGCAGCGTTAGATGACCTAGAAGTGGAGGCAGAAGGATTGCCAGCCTGGGCTACACGGTGAGTTTTAAACCAGGCTAGGCTGCATAGTGAGACCCTTTCTCAAAGGAGGAAGAGGAAAATTGGGAGCTAGAGGAAGAAGAGATTATAGTATTTCCAAGAAATGGATGGAACTGAAAATCATCATGTTCCACGAAATCAGCCAAACTCTGAAAAACATACCAATAAGACCCATGTCCATACAGCTAGGTCCTGAAAGCATGGCTGTGGCAGCAAGGGATTGAAGAAAGGACAGACACACAGACACAGGTACAGAAAAGCCGGAATTAGATAGACCGTGTGCGCTCCGATGGAGCGGCACCAACTACACAGCAACATGGAACCTTGGCACTTTCATCAGAGCAGCACAAGAGGAGGGACGATGTAGTCTCCGAAGGACGTGTCTGTGGTGATCAGTCTGCTATAAACATCCAGGAAGAGGAAACTGCTCGGTTTTGCACACTCTGGTCAAACACTTGTTTATAACACTTACACTCACACTCACACTCGGACTGGAGAAAGGCTTTGCCAATCCCTGGTGCATCTGAAACCTTGGTCCTTAACATGGAGGCTCATGTCAAACAATACACATTCACTCAGAACTTCTCTGGTTCCCGTTTTCTCTCATGTGTAGGTCTAGACAGGAATACACAGAGATGCACTCAGCATGGGTGAGGGGAGGAGGAGCAGGGAGGGTCAATGATGAGTAGAGGAGGAGTGGAGGGGAGCCAAAATGAGTCGAGGAGGATGGGGAGGAGCCAATGCTAGCAAAGGATAATGAGGAACATGCACAAAAATGTAACGAAACCAATTATTTATTGTGTATGCTAGCCAAAAAAATTAGTTGAAAAAAACTATTCATGGGAGAGCAGTGCTCTAAAATTAGGGAAAGAAGGCAGCATCGGGTGAAGTGCTTGAATTGATAGCTTTTCCCATTTTAAAGGCAGAGAGTCTGCACTAGATGAGCTGCGTCAACCTCAGCTCAGCACCTCCACATCCTTAGAGAGAAATTTCCCAACTCTAAGTCCTGTGAGGGCGGAGGAGATGGCCTGGCAGCTGAGGTGCTCACTACAAACCAGGTGTCCTGTGCTTGCTTCCCATGACCACACAATAGAAGGGGAATTGAAAGTAAAATTTGGGGCTGGTGAGATGGTTCAGTGGGTAAGAGCACCCGACTGCTCTTCCGAAGGTCTGGAGTTCAAGTCCCAGCAACCACATGGTGGCTCACAACCATCTGTAACGAGATCTGACTCCCTCTTCTGGAGTGTCTGAAGACAGCTACAGTGTACTTACATATAATAAATTAATTAATAATAATAATAATAAAACATTTTAAAAAAAGAAAGTAAAATTTAAAAATAGTTACTTCCAAGATACATTTTTAACTACTTTGGAATCTCGTTTTAGCCTCAAAGGTGTCATTGTTGTCAATAAAATACAAGTTGCTGTAAAGCTAAGGAGACAGATTAGTTTCCCATTGTTGTATAACAAATTACCCCAACAGTAGTTGAAGACGACCAAGATTTGTTATCTTAACGTACAGATGAGATGCCATGTGGATCCAGATTCCAGATGTGGCTTAGCAGGATGCCTTCAACTCCCCCTTAGACTGCAGGAAGACTGTCAACCAGAGCTGCCGTATCTCAAGGCTCCACTGGGCTGGAAATCACTGCTAAATTCCCTCCTGCACGGCTGCCAGACTTGAGAAGAACAGCATCCGCCTTGGTTCATGAGCTTTCCTGACTGCATCCATCTGTTGGAGGCTCCGTAACAAATATCACAGCCTGACATCCAAAACAATGGCCACTTGTGGTCTTACTATGCTGATGACTAAGGTGTTTGAGGACTGTTTGTGGTTTTTATACAGATGGCTACCTCACCTCTCCTTGTGGCCTTTCACAGTCTTCCTTCTGTGCCTTGCTCTGCCCTTGTTAGGTCTACCCTAATGATCTCATGAAAAGTTATCTCTGTAGAAACATAGCTCCAGCTGGGCAAGGTGGCACAAACCTTTGATCCTAGAACTCAGGGAGTTGGCCTCTGTGACTTCAAGGTCATCCTGGTCTACATAGTAAATTCAGGGTTGTCCAGGTCTATATGAGGAGGCTCTTTCAAAAAGCAAACAAACAAACAACCTTTATTCCAAATATAGTCACATTTTGAGGTACTGGAGACTTGTACCCCACACAAATGGGAGGGGCATGAGTCAGCCCACCTCTCTAGGTGGAGATGTCACATCAGGGGAGTGCATGACTCAGGAATGGGGAGGGAGGGAGGGATGGAGGGAGGGAAGGAGGGAGGGAGAGAGAGAGAGTCAGAGGGAGGAAGGAAGGGAGGGAGGGAGGGAGGGAGGGAGGGAGGGAGGGAGGGAGGGAGGGAGGGAGGGCAGGCTGGAGAATGGCTCATCTATTAAGCCTACTTGCTGCTCTAACAGAGGACTGAAGTTTAGTTCCCAGTATCTGTGGTTCCAAGGGTCCTGCTGTCCTCTTCTGGACTCTGGGTATCTGCACTCACATGCATGTACCCACACAGACATACACATACAGATAATTAAAATGAATATTATTAAGACACAGACAAATAATGAACTAAGACAAAAACATTTTATTATTTCACATACATCCTGGGCAATACTGCAGGTCTGCTCCCCACCCCATCCCCCAAGATTTTGAGAGAAGAGCTGGTCCTCTTAGAGACTCTTGGGGAAGGAACATGCAGAACCAGGCTCAAAGGGGTCTTTGGAGGCTGCCGGGCACAGGCACCTAGACTCGGCACCTAGACTGAGGGTTGACACTAGCCAGGGAAGCATTCTGGCCTCCCTTGAACAGGCAGAGCTGTTGAGAGTCTGGGAGAGCAGTTCCCAGCCTTCCCATTGGAAGTTCAAGGAGGAGGGGGAAGATGAGGGGACAAATGTCAAAGGGGGATTGGGGATTTAAAGGAAAAGTGCTCAATGTAAATCTTTTTCCTCTCCCTGCTGGTCCGTGGTCTCCCTGGGGACAGGATGGCAGCACGCTTACCCCTTCATCCCTCTTCTTGTCCACCTGCATAAACATACGTCAAAAGGCAGTCAAGCACATCACTCTGCATGCACACAGAGTAACACCCTCACATGCTTCCACATGATTCCATGTATACCCAAACATGCACACACATGCACACCGTCACATGTGTACGCTTGCCTCCATCTCAGCACACCACATACCTACCACACATACATCTACACCATGCCATGTGCTCCTGCATCCTCCCTGTGCCTGGTATGCAGAGAGTGGGTGCCCAGTCAGGAGTGACTTCAGTGCTGACACATTAAGTTGGGGGCCAGCATGTCTGAGGAGCCTTCCAGTTAAATCTCACCACCAGCTCCTGCTGGACGTGCAGAGTTCTCAGCCAGGCTTCGCAGGATTAGAGAAGCCTCCTCTTCCATAGCTACATCTGAACGGTCCCAGCTCGGGTGAGGGTTAGTGGCATAGTTGTTGGTATATTTTCCATCAACCTTACACTTTCTTTATTCAAGCATCCAATGGTGTCAAGGGAGCACCTGCTGAGCAAAGCACCTCCTCATATCTGGGGAATCCTCTTGAGAAAAAGGCAAGCTTTGGGGGAAATCCTGCATTCCTGCATACCCCTCAGTCTTTGGGCTGCAGCTTCCGAGATCCACTGAATGGCTTGTGGAGGAAAATGATCTCTGGGGAGGAAATCCTGAGTGGATTTGCTGAACCATGTGCCTAAGGAATAACCAGTAACTTTCATTTAAAGATAAAGGGACAGTCTCCAATGGCATAGTGCAGAGCTGATCAGTCTGCTAACGCAGAAAGGACCACATGGAAGACTGTGTTGGGTAGTGTGTTTTCAAAAGGGCTAGCATCCTCGGTCATCTGGTGGCCTGGCTGTACTCTCTGAGTCCCACCTGTCAGGGCCAGTGTCAATGCTCACCTTCCAGGACACGTCTAATGAGCCAACCAAGGAGCAACACTTCCAACGTGCCTCAGCCTGAAGGCCCAGGCTGGGGCATGAGAAACCCCAACAGGACCTCAGAGGACTTGGAAGCACACAGCGGCAGCCCTCCAAAGCCACCTCTGGGCAAGACCCTGTGTTTGCTTCACAGCAGAGTCCCGCACGCCTGCCATTTCTAATTACAACATTATTCTTTATTTGTTTTCCAAATTATTCTTCCTGTGTCACCTTTTTCCCTGAGCCCTTTTCCTCCCTCCAGTGAAATCTGGCACCCCGAGCAGCACTCAGAACTAAATTAATTATAAAATCATATTAATGTCATCCATACAGCAATGAAATTAATTTATTCCATACATCTGAGAGGAAGTCATCAATTATGAGCCTGGACTGTAGCATTTTGTGTTACAGCATTTACAATTCTTACGAATTTTAATATTTCTCCCAGCAAGAATTGCCATAAATATCACCTGCCGTAAAATCTTGATTTATGAATTAAACCTAACTTCCAGGTGCCACTAATATTTAAATACTGAACATTTAATTCTGATTAAGTACATGCTCAAGGTATTTATCCCTGTATGAAAAATAAGTCTCTCCACCTCTCAGGGATGACCTCGGGCCCGGGATGGGAGTATATGTAATAGAATCTGAGCCGGGAGGTTGCTATGGTTTCACATAAAGGCTTGGTCCCCAGGGTAGTCATGTCAGGAGGTCCTGAGACAGCAGTTCTCAACCTTCTAATACAGAGACCCTGTAATACAAGTTCTTCATGTTGTGGTGACTCCCAACTATAAAATCATTTCATTGCCACCTCATAAGTGAAATTTTGCTGCTATTATGAAACATAATGTATATATCTGATATGCAGAATATTTAATATGTGACCCCAAAGGGGGTCCAGACTCACAGGATGAGAACCACTGTCTTACATCTTTGGGAGCGCTGCCCTCATAAGAAATTGTGACCCCAGTCTCCATCTGCCTCCTGGTTGGTGATGTAGCCACATGCTTCACCACATATTCTCACTGCTACAACCTGCCTTCCTCACAGGATGCCAGACCAACAAGGCCACCTGATCTTATACTTGAAGCTCCAGAGGGTGAGCTAAATAACCCTTTGTTCTGTATAAGCCTCCATTACAGCAACACAATGCTAACAGGATTCTTGTAAATGCTTCCCAGATTCCATTTCTCAGAATATATGCTAAGCCTGATACCAGGGTAACCTAGCTGTGGCCTTCTTCCAAGACCTGACCATGTCCTGGAGCTCAAAGCAGTCCTCTCTAATCATGAATCCAGCATCCAAAGAGGCAGCCTCCTCTCTCACTTCTCAGAGAACGTTAGAGGACACTCAATTCCACATCCACAAGACAAAGGCAGACCCAGAAGCACAATCCTATAATCCAGATGCTGGAGAGACAGAGACAGGAAGGTCCCCGAGGCTCACTGGTCAACCAACCTAGCAAAATCAGCAAGTTCTAGTTCAATGAGAGAGCCTGTCTCCAGAAATAAGATGAAGAGTAAGTGAGAACGAGACTGATGTTGACCTCGGCCTTACATCCACATGAACACATTCATGTACCAAAAAATAAATATGAATGAATCTCACAGATGTAACCATGAGAGAAGTCAGACAGAAAAAAATTCAGGCTGAGTGAGTCCGGTTATTATATATGACACTGATGTCCATAACCAGGCCAAGCTCAGCTGTGCTGTGAGGAGTCGGGATGAGGGTGGGTGGGAAGTTCCCGGAAGGGGACAGGGTGGGGTGGGAGGGCATTTGAGAAGCCTGGAACATTCTGTCTCTAGATCTGGTCTCTTTACAAAGATGTACTCACCTTCTGGGATTCATCAGGCTGAATGCTTGTGACATGTGCTCTATAATTGCAGAGTGCACTTACCCTAAAAAGCAACTGTTGTGTATCTGAAGTTTGAACATAACGGGGCCTCCTGGGCTGTGCTTGTCTGACAACTCTACTCCATTCTCCTGCTAAGGGGCAATCTGCTCAACAACACCTAACAAAGCCAGGCTGATCCCAGCTCCCGGGCGACAGAGACAATATGATCAAAAGGATCATATTGAGGGGAGTGTCAGAGAAGACAGGTTGGCAAATACATTGTATGGCTCTGTAACACAGAAAATCAATAGTTTTAAGGTCCAGAGAAGAGATTCTGTTGCTACCCGATTAGGACCTACGTTCAAGTTACCTGTGGGACACTGATAGCTATGCTTCGCCATCACCTTGGCACATCTGGAAAAAGGGAACTTTAGTTAAGAACTGCCTCCGGCAGATAGGCATGTGGGCTTATCTGTGGGACATTTTCTTGATTTCTATCTGCTGGGCACTTGGGCTTATCTGTGGGGCATTTTCTTGATTTCTATCTGCTGGGCACATGGGCTTGTCTGTGGGGCATTTTCTTGATTGCTAATGTAGAATGTCGGAGGGCCCAGCCCACCTCGGGCAGCACCGTCCCTAGGGAGGCGATGGTGGGCATATGAGAAGGGTAGCTGAATGAGAGCCTGGGGACAAGCTAGTAAGCAGTGCTTGCTCACAGTTCCTGCCTTGGATCCCTGACTGACCTCCCTCAACGATAGGCTGTGACCTGAAAGTATGAGCTGAAACACCCCCAATCCATTCCCAAGTGGGCCCTGTTGGGAGGGGTGTCTGTCTGGAAGCCTTTAGGGACTCGTGGGATCAGGCATAGCATCTCAGCAACTCCCAATGACCTAAGCTCTTACTCTCCAGAACTCAGCCCCTTGGTATGACCATGGGCTGTGACTCACTGCCCCTCATGCCTGACCACCTGGTTTTTCCCTCGATGACCAAAGCCCGCCTCTCCTGTTCTATTCCAGGACCCACAAGCATTATCCAGCATCTACACCCTGTCCTGACAGATGGTGAGTGGGGCTGGATCGAATCAATGAGAGAGCAGATTTCTGAAACCCATTTGCAAGACATATTCCTCATAGACACAATATACTCTGCAGATGTTTTCAACACAGCACAGGCTGTGCTCAGGACTCTCATGGACTATATGTTCTAGTGTACCCTGAAGCATCTGCCTTGACAGGGACAGGCTCCAGGACATCACAGAGAAAGATAGAGCCCTGGCACTGGTGGGAATCTACCTAGACCCCATGAAGAGCCCTAGTCCACTGGGAAATCAACAGACTCCAACACAGTGGCCTCTCCATCCTGTTGCCCCTTCCCTGGGCTCCTTCTCTGTGTAGCCTCGAAGAGTGAAAGAAGTCTCTCACCTTGGTGTCTTCACTATGAGGGATTCACCTCTCCACCCCTCACCACTCTCTGTCCTCTCATATCCAACATTGCCTGCTCCAGAGTCACTGGAAATTCCCATAAGGCATAAGAGTGTCTGCCATGCTGTCCTTTGAACCTTCTATGGCTCCCACTTCTTAGAAAACCAAGCCTACCATCTTCAGTCATAGAGCCTGGCCCCATTACTCCCTGGGTGCACACACACACACACACACACACACACACACACACCCTCCTGGGTCTCAGCTCTAGTATGTTTGTTCTGATGGGGTTCCCTTCTTTCTTTCCTTTTCTCTCCTGTAATGCATCTGAAGTGTCCTCCTCCTGGCCACAACTCTAGATTCATTCCTTATCTCCCAGGAGACTGAAGGCCCACTTTGAATTCCAGCTCTCTTCCTTTTATCTTTCCTCCTCCCCTTGTAAATTCCCAAGGGAAGAAGGGGCCACCAGTCTCCCTCTTCAAGGCCCCAGAGTCAGTTAAGGCGTGTACCAACTGCTTCAACAGAACAACTCAGAATCTCAAGACCCCTGCCTGCATAGTGACCACCGAGGTCTCATGCCATGTACAGTGTCCATGTTTCTCCCAAGTAGCCTTCCCCAGAGTCATTCTGACACCCAGTCCCTCCCAATGAGCCTTGAAGTGCTCTAACTGCATTTAGTTAGCAAGAACTTACCACTTATCTCACACTGGGGAAGTGAGACTATAACCATGTGGTGGGCACTGCTGCCTGTTGATAACAGGGAAAAACAGATCTTCTCCAGATACATGTGTGTACAAATGAGGCCCAGGAAGTGTGCATGGAATGTACACACAAAGAGGCTAGAAAGAGGCTTAAGGCAGGCAGCAGGGAAGCTCTAACGATTATGTGCTAATATGTGCTGGGTACAGAGAGACAAGGACTTTAGAGCCACATAGTCGGGTAGCGATCCCTGACCTGAGCATAGACAGTTCCAAGCCTGGGCAGTTCATGATTAGCCCAAAACCTTGTCTGATATTTTCATGAAATGAATTAACACCCACTCTAAGACCTAATACAGAGAGTTATTCAAGAACAAGGAAATACTGGTATTTACCTTATATGATGCTATCATAGGAAACCAGAACCTCAAATCCCTTGGGCCTCTTGCCCAGTTATAAGTGGCCAAGCCAGAACCTATCCCAAAGCTGCACTCTCACCAGGACTGCATACAGCTCCTCGGGTCTTTCCAAAGGTATTCCTCCAACCTCTCAGCTCGAACCCCAGTAAAATACAAAGAACCTAGAGTCCCTCCTGGACTCTGGTCTCCCTCTGACCTCTCACCTACAAAACCATACGTTATCAGCCAAACACAGAGGCCTCCATCCACATCGCAGGCTTCCTGTTTACAGCCCTGCCTCCCTGACTGGTCCCCCTCCACTTTCCATCACTGAACCTGTACAAGCTGTATTCACCACTGATCATCCTCCACATGCTCTGTCTCCTCAGAGTCAAGACTGCAGACCAATTCCCATCTCTCCTTTCAAGTCCTCCCTCTATGGGCTCACACAGCAGATGAGTCCCACCCCCACCCCCACTAGACTCACCGTAGCAAAAGAAAGCAAATCGGAGTCCAGGCTACCGACAGCCAGACACACACCTGGCCCTGGAGGCTCCTACCTGTCTCCAAGAATAACAAGCATGATTGCTCAGCTGATAGGGTACCGACATTCAGAGCTGACCCAGGAGAAAGCCTGGCAGAGAGGATCTGGGGCAGTCAGGTACCACCCTTCCAACCGACAGCCGCCTCGTGCAGATCCTAAGAGATGTTCATGCCCTTCCTCTGTACCAGGCTTGTTACTACTTCTCAGTCTAAGGATGAGGGAACGTGTGAAAATATAAAAGGCATGCCTTCCTTCTTGGAGAGGAGCTGGGTTCTTTGGAACATTCTCATGTCACCAGCACGAGACAGCTGATCATATTGATGTATTGATTTGTGCGCAGTTCCTAGCACCCCATATATGGGCAGAGGGGTTTGTGAAGAAAGCCCTCACCCATGCCTTGCTTCCTGGGTTATATCTGCGTGGTATTTGGTCATCAACCAGGGAGGCATGAACCTAAACAGAAACTGTGAGCCACAGGCAGGAACCGTGGGCAGGAGGCCAGGAGGCCAGGAAGCCAGGAGGCCAGGCTGGACCCAAAGCCTACTGCCTAGCACCACCCTCCTGGACCTGCAGCTCCTTAAAGTTTGATACATTGTCAACTTCCATTCATACAGAGGAGCCCAGCGGGACTGAGGCAAGTTAAATCACCGAGTCCCTGATGCAGAACATCAGGGGGAAAATAACTCTCATTACTCTTCGTTATTTCCACACTGGAGGCAGACAATGCTCAGCCAAGGGAGAGGGGCCTCCACAACCCACCCCACCCACCTGGCTGGGGTCTTCCGGCCCTGGCCTCTCTCCCTCCATCTTCCTGGATCCAGCCAGGACATTTGTCATCTTCAAGTTCTCAAATGCAAATCTCAGCAGCCTGACCCTGACAGAAACCCCAGCTGTAGCCCTGTTCTAGACATGTTGGGTCGTTTCCAGGCTCCTTAGGCCCAGGCAGATGCTCTAGCCACAGTGACCCCCAGAATACCAGAATGCCAGAATCAGCTCCCTTGGGCCCTAAGCCTTCAGCACCAGGAAAAGGACAAAATCATGATGGCCATGGGGAGAAGAGGGAACAAAATTCACTCCTTCAGGGACAAGACCCAGAGTGCAACCTGATCTTTAGCGTCTCTCTCCTGTGTCTAGGACCTGGTATGTCTGTACCATCATCCTGCAGACACCCCCACTGCAGACACCCCCACCCCAACCCCTCACCATGGTTCTTCCTATTAGCCTTTCACGTTACATCCCTGCCTAAGTGTCACCTCCTCCAGGCAGCCTTCCCTGACCATTCTAGTCAGGGAAAGATGCTCTCCATCTCAAGGAACCTAGTGTGATCCCTGCTTTCAAATTTTTCTTTAAGGGAGGAGCGTATCTGTCCCCCCTTTCAGGCTATGAGTTCTACAGCAACACGCTGGAACCTCATCAGTCTGCCAGAGTCTCTGACATCACACTTCACAAAGCAAAGACTCAAAGATGGGAGGAAGGAAAGAGGGAAGGAGGGAGGGAGGAGGCGTTAGCCTTTTCAACACTTCTCAGAGATCTATGTTACTGGGAATGAGATCCAGGCTGTGCTGAATTCTGAGCCTCTAGATGTTTCCGTCCAGCCTTACCTCAATAACTGAGCTTCCATAGCTGTCTGGCCCCAGTTAAGGCTGTCTTGTTCAGACTAGGACCCTGCTGGAGTCTGGGAGATTGGCTGTGTATCCATGGCCCAAGCAAGACAGGCCTGCTGCTCCTGTGAGTAGAGGGAAGAGCTACCCTCTCACTCCAATGCAAAATATGTCCATTTCCAACAGGGCTTGCAGAATCCTAGCTCCACCATATTGTAGATGCTGGTACAGGCAGGAGCTACACGTTCCACCTACCTGTTTTATATCAAGCTGTCAAGACTATGTCCGCTCAAACCAGGGCTCCATTCTCAGATCCAGGTTCAAAAGTCTCTCCTGAGGACCTGTACTCGCCACATAAAAAAACACTTCCACAGGCTGCTCATCTGCTGTGAAGACTGTCCCCTCTCACTGTGAAGACTGTCCCCTCTCACTGTGGTGGTTTGAATAAGAACGTTCCCCCATAGGCTGTGTTGATGTCCATGGCCCACATTATCACAAGGGCCATGCAGATGTCTGTGATCTAGGTAGCTGCCTGAATCCATGTTAATGTCTATAGAGCAGCAGAGAGCCATGTCTGGGTCTATGGTCCTGATGCTGCTGGGGACTGTGTTGGACTGTGCTGCCACACGGGGTGCACGCTAATGTAAGTGACCTGTGCAGCCCCCTAAGACCACGTTTGTTGGTGTCCTTAGCCCATGCTGCCACTGAAGGCTATTATAATGTCCATGACCCCACGCTTTGACAAAGGACTGCATTGATGTCCATGAACTGTACTGCCACTGGAAACCATGCAGAGATCCTTGGCAAGTGCTAATGCTGGAGACCATGTAGATATTCACAGTCCATGTTGTCATCAGAGTCTATGTACAAGCCCATGATTGATGCTCCTCCTGATGGCAAAGAGCAAGAAATCTACTTTTGCAGGGGTATCAATGATTACAGATGTAGTTGAGAAAGAGGAACACAAAAGGCTTCTGTGACAACCCCTACCTGCTTCACCCCTCCAAAAAAAAAAAAAAGGAACAGCCTAGACAGTAGGCCATCAAAGAGTGTTGTGTGTAATTTTAAAAACATACTTGCTCCTTTGCCCAGGAGCCATGCTCTTGCCCTAGCTCTGAGATCACGATGCACCCATTTTCACCCAGCTCCACCCAAGGCCAGCTTTCCCGGGTGCTGCGATCACTCCCCCAGCCCCTCATGGCTAGCTTCTCCAAGCCACCAACAACCACCCTGGCTGCCCATTTTCTCCTCCTGTCCACCTTAGCTCTGCAGATGGAAAACACTGCACCCCTGCTTGAATGGGCAGCTAACAGACAGCCCCTGGGATGGTTTCTCTTTCTGAATTTCAGCTTACCCCCTGACTGACCTCTTGCTCATGTCTCTCACCTCTAGTGTACACTGTACAGACCCCCCCACCCCTCCCAGGGGGAGGATTGTAGTCTTCTCACCAGATGGGAAGAGTGTGATGGTCTTTGTACCAGATGGAGGAGCAGCAAGCTCTTCACATGAGGTGGCGATGTGGAGGTCTTCATACCAGCCACATGGAGAGGCCCTCTCTCCTTTCTCCTATACTTGAACTAGAGGTGGTTTTGAGAACAGAGAAGTTAGCTAACAGCCATTATACCAATACATAGGGCCTGAGGCAGACTGGATCAGCCATTGCATCCTTGAGCATGGCAGGGACATGTTGATCCGTGCTGTCTTCTGTGCTCCTTGTCTGTTCATTCATACCTCATTCAAACTGGACTGAGTACCTGGTGTTCTAAATGCAGATTCTCAACTGTGTCAGGCCCAATCAGCCTTCGTTGTATCTGCCTTCAGCTCTTAGTACTTTACCATCTTGCACAGAGGTTTAGATCCCAAATGGAACCCACAGTGGGTCTCCAGTCTCCACTTTCAAACGAGGCTTAGATGAGCAGGTTGTCACTGTGCAGGGTAGAAAGTAGCCTATAGCTCAATGGGCTCTGTTGGCCCAGATCCCTCCTTTCCTTCTCATGAGCACTCAAAGCTGGCCTCAGCATGCAGATAGCAATAACAGCCTTTCCACTGCATCTTGCACCCTGATCATGAAGTCCTGCCTCTTTTCTATGTGTGGACACAACTTATCACTGTTCCATGCCCTCCAGACACAAAGAGAGTGGCTCAGACCTGCCATCAATGCTGCCTCTATAGACCCTAGTTCCCCAAGGTGGATTCTATGTCTTTGCCCAGATGGAATTCACAGACAATTTTCAAGACTACAAGCCAAGTTCACTACAAGAGTATTGGAAGCAGTTCATATGAAATCCAATAGTAGCCAACATTCAGAGGTTTCCATGGGCAACGGTTCCATCTCTCCTAATATACAACCAAGTTGAGCAGCCAAGAAAAACACAAGCAGAATAATCTGCCCATCTACTCCTCACGGTGACTTGTTTTGGTCATGGAAGGCAAGACAGCCCTTGTACCTGAAGAGGAATCAGTTGAGCAAAATTGCACCACAGCACAGGGGTAAGAGTAGAGTCATGCAAATCCTTCTACGGAAGCACCTGCAATGTCCACCCCAGGGGAGCACACACTGTCCTATAGTCTATAAGCAGCATCACCCCTGCCTGCCTGAGCCTCCTAAAGGAATAGAAGAAGGGCTATTTCTGCAACTGGAAAGCTCAAAGATGTGGACTCTATCCATATTTGGCAAGCTGAAATAGTCCTGGGGGGCAGGGGCAAAACTTGCCAGCAAACTTCGTACTCCCTGTCTGGAACTAATGTTAAGATGTTGTCAGAAGTTAATTAATGCTATTAATAAGGCATGGGGGGGGAGGAGTGCCAAGGCCCTCCCCTGCTTTAGGTGTTCCACAGGAACTAAGAGAGGTACTAAGTCAGCCACAGCACAGCAAGTTTCCATAAAGCCAACCATATGAGGACTCACAAAAGAGGGTCTGCCGTGAGCTCCTTGAAATCAAAAAACAAGCCCTACACAGCTAACATCCCAGATCCTTGTCTGGCTCAAAGAGATGCTTTGGGTAGTAGAGATCCTCACCAAAGTTCACAAATAAGGGACTGTGGCTTCCCTTAAAACTCCCCATTAAGCTGTTAGATATACAGGGCAGCACAGGAGTTAGGACCTGGGGACCATTTATGTCTCCACTAAATCTGCCTTGATAAGGATGAGAGCCGTTTGAATGGGCAGAAGACCCAGCCCCTGCTTCCTACTTAATATCCTCTCCCAGCTTATCCAGCCCCACCCCACTGTCTTCCTAGCATCTGACTTGCTCTTTTCTCCTGACCTCCACAGCCTATTGTGCTGGCTAGTCTTGTATCAAATTGACACACAAAGTAAAGTTATCTCAAAGGAAGGAACCTCAGTTGACAAAATGCCTCCATAAGATCTGGCTGTAGGGCATTTTCTTAGTTAGTGGTCAGTGTGGGAGATGAAGCCCATTGTAGGTGGTGCCATCCCTGGGCTGGTCCTGGGTTCTATAAGAAATCAGGCTGAGCAAGCAATGGAGAACAGGCTCCTGCCTCCAGGTTCCTATCCTGATATCCTTCAAAGATGACCAGTCATATGGAAGTTAAATCAAATAAACCCTTTCCTCCCCAACTTGCTTTTTGGTCAGGATGTTTCATCACGGCAATAGAAACTCTAAGATATATTTCATTCTCACTGGCTAGCACTATCCATAGGACTAGCTAGGCTAGGTAAAGGAATAAACAGAGCCGTGGGGTCCTGAAGGATGGAGCAGAGGGGTTCTTCTAAAGTCCAGTGTTGGGGAGAAGCTCCAGTCTGGCCTCGACTAAACTGGCTGCCCTTGACTCGGGCATGGCTAGGAAGCTCATCTCTTGGCTCTGCCTTCCCAATGCCTCTTTTTGTTATAATAACCAACCCTGGGCAAGCCAGTATTCCAAAAACCTAGAAGGCTACAGGTCTCATGGTCAGGGCTCAAGAAAAGTCCCAGGAACTCATTACATTGTATCCTGAAGAACAGCCCTACACCACACGTATGCACCCTCAAGGGAAGCAAAATGAATGGAGGAGTCCAGGAAAAAATGAACATGCGTTTCTCTGTACTGCAAATTTGCTCAACCATACATCCACAAAGCCCAGACCCACTACTGATGTGAAACTCTGATACTCAAACCCTTGTTTCTTCCAGGGTCTATTAGCAACTGAGGCTCCTACATTATTGTCAAGGAGACTACCATCTGTATCCCATAGGCAGGAAGAACCATCCCAAACTGCAGCACACAAATGTATGACCTCACTTCTCAGGACCCAATCTGGCCTTCTAGCCAGGGATGTCAACAGACATCCAACCCCAAAACACAGATCTCACCTCAAAAACCAAAAGGGCATAGTTTGTTCTAGAGCCAAATATGAGATGGTATGGCCCCATGCTCCAATGCACTAACAGTTTCATGAGTTTTCTATAGTAACAGAACAAAGAAAGTCATAAATTGATGTATGTTTTAAAAACATTGCTAGAGACATCAGGTAGGCAGGTTATGGTAAATCTGGGAAATCTGGCCTCTGGGCTTCAGATGCTCTCTGATGGCATTCTCCGCCTGGCTTGGTGAAAGCCACTGGGCTTGTCTGAACATTCCAAATGGTTTGAACAGCCCAGTGATGTTAGGTTACTCAGAGATGGGCAATAACTGGTTATTAGGGTGACTAAAGATAGTCCAGAATAATTTGGCCCCAGACCTGTAATATTCCAGCTCTCTATATTCACAGAAGCCTTCGTCTGTCAATTAGCCTGTTAGAGTCTTTATGTGGGTGCAGCTTTGTTCTTGGAATTTCAGTCCATTTGTAATTACCTGCTGCCAACACGTCCAGTGCCTCCAGGAAGCCAGGAGTTGCCCTCGAGGACTTGAGTTTCTTCAATCACTGCAGGCACGGGATCTTGAGAACATCTGCACCACATTGAATCACATCCACCCACAGTTCATGACTCCATAGGACCAGGAATACTATTTACAAACACTTCTTTTTGATATGATCAAGTCGTGATGAGATTATACTTGGTTGGTGTGAGGCCCAAATCCAATCATCGATATCCTTACAAGGGAAGAGAGATTTGGAACCAGACCCAAAGGAGAGGACCTTGGGAAGACTACGTAGTGATTGGACTGATGCAGGCACAAGCCAAGGAATGAAGATGCTCAGAAACAGCTAGAAACTAGGAGGAAGCAGCAAAGTTCTCCCCAGAGGCTTCAAGAACAAGTGGCCCTGCAGACACCCTGACTTCAGACAGAGCTGGAACAAAATATGCTCCTCTGTGTTACACCATCCAGTTGGTGGCAGTGCTACAAAACAGCTTCCAAAATAAAATTACATCAAAATTCTGCTTAAAATAGAGCACCCTACCTACTGTGTTACTTTTCCCATTGATGCAACAACACACAGCCCTAAAAAGCAACTTAAGGAAGGGAGAGTTTATTCTGGCTTACAGTAGGAGGGCATGGTAGGTGCATTGAGGTGGGTAGGGCTTAGTGTCAGGAACCTGAGGCAGCCAGTTACATGGCATCCGCAATCGGGAAGCAGAGAGATGGATGTTGTCTTTCTGCTCCCATTCTCCTTTCTTATTGACTCGGGACTCTGGCCCATGGAATGGTTCATCATGAAAGGGAGAAAAGCCTATGAAGCCCTGCCCCTCCCCAAGGGACTGTTGGCAATCAATGGCTGCTGGAGGGAGGAATATCAATGTATTTAGTGGCATAGCCATTGGCAAGAAGTTCCTGTTTCAGGAGAAGTTCTAACTTAGAGCCAAAAAGAAGACTGGAGAGTTGGAGGAGACTTGTTGAGAAAAAGGTTCTGACAGGATAGGTGGTAGATGAGCTGGGGGTGTAGTGGGGGTGATAAATGCATTACATAAATAGATGGAATTGTCAAAACCATTTAAGTTTTTTAAAAGACAAATGTTTAAAGCAATGATAGACTTAAAAGGGACTTTGCAGATTTGAATTTGAATAAAGAAATAAAATCTATAAAGGAAAAGAAGAGACAGAGACAGAAATAAGACAAGGCTGATGGGGTGATGAATAGCCTGGAGAGAGACATAACGTATCCAGAATATGGCTAAGGGAAAAAAGTTAAGAACAGAAAGAAACAGTGAACAAATTTCTAAGTAGAGTTCTAGAACACAGAGAGAATAAAGACAGTAAAAGAGAAGCTATATAGAAAAAAAGAACTTTCTGAAACTGATTTAAATGAGTACTTGGAGCTAGAGAGATGGCTCAGTGGTTAAGAATGCTTACTGCTCTTTCAGAGGTCCCAGGTTCATCTCCCAGAGTCCACACAGTGGCTCACAACAGACCATAGCTCTAGGAAATATGACACTGTCTGCTGACTCAGCAGGCACTAGTCTCTCTCTCTCTCTCTCTCTCTCTCTCTCTCTCTCTCTCTGTCTGTCTCTGTCTCTGTCTCTCTCTGTCTGTCTCTGTCTCTCTCTCTCTCTCTCTCTGTCTGTCTCTGTCTCTCTGTCTCTGTCTCTGTCTCTCTCTCTCTCTCTCTCTCTCACACACACACACACACACACAGTACACAGACATACCTACAGGGAAACCACCCATGCATATAAAATAAATATATTTTAAATTGCTCTATCTGCAAAGAAGCAGGAAAATGAGCTTCTAAACTAAAAGGAAACTCATTCACTAAAAACGGAGCCAGACTGATAGAGGAAGTAGGCCATTAAACGGCCATTAGGGAGGTCTCACGTCCGCGTCTGAGCTTCCACCTTATGAGACAGGATAAAGGATGACAAAGCAAGCAGAGGGGACCCTAGGCAGCTGACGTCAGTGACTCTAAAGCATAAAAGCAAGAGGAAAATCAATGAGATCAATAAAATGGATAAATCTCAGCAGAAAGGACAAAATAAAATAGAAAATGAGAACAGGACCGAGCACTGGCTCAGTGTGGGTAAAGGTGCTTGCTGCAGAAACCTGAAGACCTGAATTCAAACTACCGGAATCCACGCAGAGAAGGAAGGAGATAACTGACTCCACAAAGCTGTCCTCTGACCTCCACACAGGCTCGATCGCACCTAAGTGCCCGCCCCACTCCCACTCCTCCTCCACACAATAGTAACAAGATTAAAATCTTTTAAAGAAAAAAGATACAAATTTCCTAACATTAGGAATAAAAGACGGGAAATCACTGCAAAGCCTGAAGACAGTAAAAAGGACAATAAAGAAGACTAACCCGTGAGCATCCTCAGGCACAAACAATCCCCAGTGATGAGAGGGGCTGATGCCTAACGGAAGGACCTGCTAAAACTCATCCAAGATGAAACAGTCCTCTGAATAGTCCTGTAACCACTACAGAAGCCGAATGCATAATTTAAGAAAAACAACTTCCATAAAAGAACCAAGCACAGATGGTTTCATTGAATTCTACAAAACATTTAAGAAATAAACATCTCGGTTCTGCAGTCACTTCCAGGAAACAGGAGCCCAAAGAAAGTTCCCACCCCACACGCTGCCCTCTAAAGCTCCTGCCTCGCATTATGATGTTAGCACTGCCCTCTTTTCAGAATTAGATGACAACAAGAAAATGTCAGGCCCGAATCCCTCGTGAATAGCTGTGAAACTCCTCAGCAAAATATTAGTGTGTCCTATCCAGTGATAAATTAAAAATGAACCATCATAATTACTATCGTTTGGATCCGGTTCAGCCCCACCAAGAGGCCCTGTATCCCAGGCTGGGTCAGAAAGTACTCTAAGAGGTGAACCTAGAGAAAGGTTTTAATCACCGAGGTTATGCCTTCAAGGATTTGTGAGGTGCTACTCTCCCTGCCTCCCCTTCCCACTTTCCTCTTCTTCTCCATCCCCCCTCCCCTTCTTCCTGTTTTCCTGTCCTAACCATGAGGTGAATGGCTTTTCTCCACCATCCACTCCTGTGCCTTTTGAAATAACCAAGAACGTCTTGAACTGAATAAGAAAGTGGAAGACTCACATTATCCAACCGTTTAGCTTTACCCAAACTACATTGTGGAACATGATAGATTCACACAGACACTACCATGGCTTTTTGTTTGGTTGGTTGGTTGGTTGGTTTTGTTTCTTACAAATGTATGTGGCATACCAAGAAAGGCAGGCCAGTCCTTTCAAATCAAGCTCTCTGCCCTACCTGATACTTTAGACTCACTGCTCATGGAACAGGGTCACCAAGAGACCCTTCATACTAGGCTGACATCCGGCAACAACCTGCACTCATGTGTGCAGAGACAGGTCAGTGTCAAAGACGGTGTCGGCCTATAGAGTAGACATGGAGGAAGGGGAGTATGTTGGGCATCACAGAGAAGCCCTGCTAGCCTCAGTGCCAAAGCCCAAGTCACTCTTATCCTCCTGGCTCCTGTCTTGGTCAGTTCAGGCAGCCATAACTGAATACCAGTGAGACTGTGAGTTAAACAGCAGGTTTTATTCTGCCAGCTCTGGAAGCTGCAAGTCCAAGGTCAGGGTGTCAACATGGTCGTTCATGGTCCAGACTACTGCTCTCTCACTGGGTCCCCATGTGGAGGAGAGGTGAGCAGGCTGCCTAGTGTGTCTACACAGAGGGACACCTATTCTACATGAGGACCTGGGCCCATGATCTCATCTGAACTAACCAATTCCCAAAGACCATGCCTTCCAGTACCCTCCAACCAGGAATTAGAACCTCACCCTAATGAAATAATGCGGTATTCAACTGAGTCTACAGCAGTCACTGTGAGTACAACCCCTTGCTCCCCACCCAAATGCCACCATACTTCCTTTGAATACTGGGATGAGAGCCTCTGGGGGGGAGTTTAACCATCCAACTGGGCTACTGTGTAGTGCTTCCTGCCCATTTTACCTCAGGTGGAGTATATATGGATATACTTGGCGGGGGAGGGGTATATATGTGGATATACTCGGGGGGTGGGGGGAATATGTGGCTACAAGGGGAAATAGGCTCAGCTATGAACCAACAGCTCCCCACCCCTTCCCTCGTTGGACAACCCAAAGCATACCTGCTAGTCTTTAAATCGGGCTGCAGAAGGCTAAGAAGGGGGAAGGGTCAAGATCACTGATGCAAATATCAGTGTTGCATCTCCATCGTAAATCCCAGACTTCATGTCGTCATTCTCTGATTGACAGCTTCTGAGTGGTCAGAACGGGTTCTGGCCAGGTAAGGATGGGGAGTGAGTAGGACAAGCCCCCTCCCTAGCTCCCTTGGCAGCTTTAATCAGATGCCATGTAGGATTACTGACACCCTCATGCACACCAGTGGTTGTCAAAACAAGGTTTGGTCGTAGCTTCTGAGTAGAATAATGGGTCTAGGGTCCCACCACAGACGTCACTGCTGGGTGGCAACAATCTCATAACTGACATCAGTTATGGTTCTCACCCTGTGCATCGCAACCTCCTTGGCAAACCTCTATCTCTAAAACATTTAAATTACGCTTCATAACAGTAGCAGAATTACAGTTATGAAGTAGCAACAAAAATAACGTTATGGTCGGGGGTCACCACAACATGAGGAGCTGTGTTAAAGGGCCGCGGCACTGGGAAGGCTGAGAGCCACTGACAGAGATAAACTCTAATAGTGGCCTATTTCATTCATAGCCCCCAGGGCCACCACTGTGTACAGTTTTGCTTCTGGACCAGTTATACAGTGTGAAGATGTAGCTTAGCATCCCATTCTTGGGATCAGGACACTGATTCAGAGATAGGGCATGACTGCCCCAACCCATAAGCAGAATTCTGACCACAGACCAGACCTGAGAACAGACTCAGCGTTCTTAAAGCTTCTCTCCAGCTCCACTCAGGGCAGTGGAGGCTTGGGAGGGGGTGTTGTATGAAATCCATCCTCTGCCAAGGTCGTTTGGATTTCCCTAGCATAGATCTTTGCACCTGAGTGACCCTGTGCCTGGAGAATTTTCACAGTAGCTCAGGAGCAAGGTTAGCTCTAAAGAGCCATATGAAACCTCTACCCTGCCTCTGTGCCTCTTCTGTCCCCGTGGTTATGTGCTGCGACCTGTGTCATTTTCCCATGACTTCGCCAAACATGCTCTCCGCAGCCAGTGTTTATTCTCAAAACATCTGTGTTCCTCAAGCATACTCTTGCAAATGCCCTCCTGGGGCTGACCAGCTCCCAGAGAGAAGCAAGCTTCACACCACAGCTGCGCTCTCCAGCCTCTGTTTTCAGACCACAGCAGCCTGGGGAGGCTGAAGCCAACAGTATGAAGTTCAAAGCAGTGACCATGGGACTGACTATGACTGGCAGGGACACAGACTACTCAAGTATGTGCAGACACCATAGCATAACTTTAATTTTTTTTAAAGCTTACTTTTAATGATGGTTCTTAAATGCTTTAACCTCCCTTCCAGCCCACCACCCACCAGAGGTAGTGAAAAGGAAAGGATGTGGGGGAAGTGGACCTGTTTAGAAATGGTTCTTTGGAGCAACTCCCATCTGCGTTGTCAAGAAATCAGCAGTTCAGTTCCCAGGTCAGTAGTGGCGGCCCAAACCACTCACAAACACTTCACAGATACACCAGAAGTCCAGTTCAGTAGTGTCAGAATAGCAGCCGTGGTGGAAAAACCTAGCAGGAATGGCCAGCCCTCAGCTGAATCAGCGCAAGTCAGCAGGAGGGACCAGGAGGGATGCTAGAAGAAGTTCTCAGCTGTGCCTCTCTCAGCAAAGCAAAGAAAGATCAGCGAAGATGAGAGACCAACAAGGGTTTCACAGCTAACTCTATAAACAAGCCAGGCTCTCTCCTTGGGTACCCCTGTACCCTGACACATCAAGTCTCTGTGAGGCTAGGCACATCCTCTTCCACTGAGGCCAGACAAGGCAGCCCAGCTAGAAGAACATATCCCATGTATAGATAACAGCTTTTGGGATAGCTCTGGCTACATTTTCTCAGACCCCCCCCCCCCCCACATGAAGTTTGGTTTTTCAAGACAGGGTTTCTCCGTGTAACATCCCTGGTTGTCTTGGAACTCTCATTGTAGACCAGGCTGGCCTTGAACTTACAGAGATCCTTCTACCTCTGCCTCTCTAGTGCTGGGATTAAAGGTGTGTGCCACCTACCCAGTTTTTTGATTTAGCACTTGGACAACTTGCAGTCAACTAAAATAAATAGCAGTTGGATTGCAAATGACCAGAGACAAGGCTGCCAAGCCTCAAAACACAAGGATTTCATTCCCCCTTAACCAGGGACTCCAATGTCTTGCACTGATCTCAGATTTGAGCTCTAAGGTTGCCTTGCTTAAGCATGAGCTGGGGGGTGAGGGCGCCCCCTGCAGCAGCCTCCTTGTATTAACATTTCTGCTGTACTGTGCCCCACGCACTTTGTTATGATGGGTTTTCTGAGAACAGCAAGAGGTAGGGGGAGCAGACACTAGCACAATACCTAGTCAATGGATAGGGAAATTGAAAGAGCCTCTAGAGCGTGTCATCGGGGCAATGAGAACCCCAAAGTGTGCTTCAGAAAGCAGGAAAGTTCATCTCAGACTGAGGATGGTATCAGGGGGAAATAATCAGCACCTGAAAAGCCTGGATTCACAAAAGACAGGTAGGGGGCGGGGTTACAGTTCAGCTGGTAGAACATGTCTTGCATGTGCAGAGCACAGGGTTCAATCCCAGCTCCACATAAGCCAGTCACAGCAGCACACATGCACTCCTGTAACCCCAGCACTCGGGAAGCAGAGCCAGGAGGCTGGGAGTTCAGGAGCACCCTCAACTACATAGCAACGTTGAGACCCTGTATAAAATAATAGATTTGGATCTGGGAGGTAAAGTGGTTGTCACACAAGCATGGGGACCAGAGTTTGGACCCCCAGCATCTGCATGTCTGAGGTATCAGAGTCAGGCAAATCCCCTGGGCTGTCTTGGCAACCAGTTTAGTCAAAATAGCAAGTCTCAGGTCCAGTGAGAGACCTGCCTCAAAAAAATAAGATGGAGACACCTGAATGAAGACACCCAAAGTAGTCAGTCACTATCTTCTACACACACACACACACACACACACACACGAACCTACCCGTGCACACATTCACATGTACACATATATCGCATGTGCATCTGCTGGGAACACAGGCTGTTCAGTCAGGGTTCCAAGCACATAAGATGCTGGGATCCTGGCAGAGGACTGCACAGAGATCTCTGTTACACACTCCTTCCCTATGTGGCTCATGCCCAGCCCCAGCTCCCACCAGTCAGGAAGCAAATCTGTGAAAACTGGCTGTATTATGACCAGGGGCCACAGGCTACCAGGCAGTTGTCTCCCTGTGGAGTTTGCCAGAAAGTAACCTCCTCCTGCCAGGACTAGGAAGCCAGCAGTACCTCTCTTGTTGGCGCCGGGCTCTTAGGCGGTTCCATGAGGGAAACAGGGAAGTAAAAGAGTCAAAGCACAGACCAGAGGGGCAAGGATTCCCAAGTCAGGCCAGTGACCCAAAAGGAGACAATAAAGAAGGTCAGTATGTCGAGCAGGGTTCCTGCCAGAATGATCCATAGGAACCCCAATCTTGCAGATAACTTGGGGGAATCTCAAGTTTCACTGTCGCAGCTTCAAACCTCTTATTGCCACCATGCCACGCATCATTATGAGATAGCATCCCAGTCTCAGAACACCAGTGTCACCTCCTTAGCAGCCCTGAGTCACACATCATGCTGTTAATACTCTTCTCACTGTGTCTCAGTGTTACTATATCACAACATCACCATGTCACATGGTCCCTGCATCTCAGTCACTATATCACAATGACCATGCCATGTGTCACCATTGCCTCTCACAAATTTTCCAGGTCCAGTAAATAGCTGTGAAGAAAAGTATGTTAGAAGGTGCCATCCACTCCCAGGTACCCACTCCAGACCCTCACACAGAGAAGAATGCCCCCACCCCCAGACCTGGGCATTGGGCAGGTATTCACACTGGTTATTGGTGCCCTCGGGCTGTTCCTATAAAAGGTTGATAGTTAAGTGCTAAGTACTGCCCAGAAATGTGTGTGGATCTACTTTTAGCATGGATTTCTGGATGCAGGCCAGCAGCCACAAACGCATAGCAGCTCAGGAGCCTGCAGGTCTCCCCTGGTCCTTTCTTCAAAATGTATTTCCCATTAGGCCAGGCAAAGGTGTCCAGGTTTCACCTTTGCTCCCCACAGTCATTGCCAGTTCTCTTGACCCAGGGCCAGAGCCAAAGCTACAAAGGATGGCTAAGGCTCACTGCATGGGTTCCCTAATATATGAACATCCGGAACCAGCCTCAGAGAAAGCAGAGCTTGACGAATTTGTTGTTGTTGTTGTTTGTTGTTTGTTTTTTGTTTTTTTTTCGAGACAGGGTTTCTCTGTGTAGCCCTGGCTGCCCTGGAACTCACTCTGTAGACCAGGCTGGCTTCGAACTCATAAATCTGCCTGCCTCTGCCTCCCAAGTGCTGGAATTAAAGGTATGGGCCACCACGCCCGGCTGAGCTTGCTGATTTTTTAAGCCAGTGGCTTCCTAGCCTTCCCCTCTAGCTACTTAGTCCAGGTATTATTCACTTACAAATGTTATAAGACACCAGAGAAGAGACTAGCCCCAGTTTCAAAGACCCAGACCATCAGAGGTGATGAACAGATCCTAACCAGGACCTTCTGCTGAAGGGCCAACTTCGAGGAACTATTCCAAAAGACCTTTGTGGGCCAGGGGGTTGGATAGAGTCTGGATGTTTGTGAACACACTTCAATTTGATCCCCCAAAGATGAGCCCTGCCTGCCTGACAGGTACTTAAAAGTGACCTTGTACAGTGGTGGTCAGACCAGCAAGACAGACCCAGAAGACGTGCACAGTGTCATGATCACAACTTTTGTTAGAGTCTTAAAGGGACAAGCACCCCACTGCATTTAGCATCTAGACTTTGGCAGTGACTTTGACTACTCATCACCCCTGACCCCTGACCCCTGACCCCTGACCCCAGCCCAGGAGCCATTTGCTTCCCTTGGCTAATCCTTGCACCTGCCAGTCCAGTTCCCAGTGTAGCTGGAGTGTGAAATGTCCACCATGGGCCTGTGTGTTGAACACGTGGCCCCGGCAGGTGGTGCTCATTTGGGAGATTGTGGATCTGGGTCATGGGGGAGTG
The DNA here is from genome assembly GCF_000001635.26 of Mus musculus. Classification (NCBI taxonomy): domain Eukaryota; kingdom Metazoa; phylum Chordata; class Mammalia; order Rodentia; family Muridae; genus Mus; species Mus musculus. The sequence continues at coordinate 132,510,390 of NC_000073.6, forward strand.
GGAGAAGGGAAGGTATCAGTGGTTCCAGTCTGTCCCTCTGTCCAACCCAAGTGCACTTCCTCTGTGTCCCTGTCACTGTCTTTCTCTATCTCTATCTCTATTCTCCTTACTGGTCCACCCATATGCAAGCAAGCAGCCTGACACTCCTGCCAGGCAGCAGCAAGGGTCAGTGAGCAGCCACAGGCCCCCAGTCCATTGTTCCTTTAGCTTTGGTTCTTTGTTTCTGTGCATGATAACATCCTGTCTTTTACCACAGGGGAAAAAAATGCCCAAAAAAATGAAGCTTAACTTCCCTTCAGCAAACGGATATTACCTTCTTTCCAAGGCTTAACCTGCAAACCTGTCTCTTAAGAACCCCACAGGCTGGAGCTGGAGAGATGGCTCAGCTGTTAAGAGCACTGATTGCTCTTCTAGAGTTCCTGAGTTCAATTCCCAGCAACCACATGGTGGCTCACAAGCATCTGTAATGGGATCTGATGCCCTCTTCTGGTATGTCTGAAAACAGCTACAGTGTACTCACATATTAATTGACTAATTAATTAATTAATAAAGCCCTACAGGCCAGAATGAGCTCTGGGCTGGCTCTAAGCTACGGAGAAGCATCTCCTGTACCCCACACAGGGGAGCAAAGTGCCCTGGTAATGACACTGAGAACTAAGACCTCACTGGCCTTGGACCTGCAGGAGAGAAGCAAGACCCAGTTCCCTCCAAGTTAAGAGTCCAGAGCATGGCCACTCCATGTCCAGACTATGACAGAGAAAGATAAAGTCTAGGGGGGAAATGCAGGGAGGGAATTAAAGGACTGAGACTGCCTAGTGACTACACAGAGGCCAGGCAGCCAGTGTCTCCCTAGGCTTTTCTTTGAGGGACAAGGATTCTGAGAGAATTTCCAGACACACAGACACACACAGATACACACACACACACACACACACACACACACACACACATACACACATACACTCACACACATACACACATACACACATACACACACACATACACACCTGAGGTCTGACTCAGGTAATATCCAAACCCCAAGAAACACCACACTAGCCCAATGCAGCCCAGCCTCAGATGGTTGCCTTAGTTACCTGGGCCATAACTGACAGACAGCCCCAGCAAGAAAAGAGGCCAGGCACCACTCCCCACTGGCCTCTGTACTCCTGGCTTGCTAGCCATGGCCAGCACGGTGCCAAAGCATCTGTCAGTAGCTATAGCCAGCTCCAACCTGTACCCCAGTAGTTTCTTATTATCTGTCTTCTTAGGGTCACTGTATCCACCTAACCCTATACAGATGCAGAGCAGACACTCTTCTGCCTTGTCCCTGTCCCTGAGTGTCCTAGAAAGCCTCCCCACCCAAGGCTCCTTGCAAGTAGCACACTCATGAGACATGCATCCCTACTCCGCTGTCCTCTTTGCTCCATCCACCCTGGATCCAGCTGGATAAGCCAAACAAGGAAGGGAGACCTCACACTGCAGCTTCCGCCCAGAGAGAAATCACCCTCTGTCTCTCTGAGCAGAATCACAAGGGTTCTGGGGCATTGCCGAGCCCCATAAACTGAAGCAGAGTATGCTGGGCTTGAGATGGCTCCAAGGTAACACGGTTTACAAGCCACACCCTTCCCTGCCTTCTTGAATTTTCTACAGGGTTTCTGGCTTAGCTCCCTCATCACCTTTTCATTTAGCTGCTCTTCCCTGGGCTCTCTTGTAAGTTCCCATGGCTGGACCTTTATGTTGAGGGTCCTGGTTGTCTCCTTCCTGATCCAGCTTGGCCTCTCTTCTGAGTCTGTCTTCCTCTCAAGGTGTCTCAGCTACTCCTATTACAGAGACTCCTCCCTTCCCCTGCCCCATCTACACCTCTAGCTCAGTTTATAGACACATATCAGGAAGACTGCAGCCACCTGCTCCATTCTGGCCCAGCAAAGACAATGGCCCTTCAGGGCTCTTCTGAAGACTTCAGAATCCAGGGTCTTATAGATCCAATTTATGCTCTTTCTCTACTAGGGTCCCAACCTCTGCTTCCAGAAGACAGTCAGAAGGGTGGGCAGTGCTTGCCCAACCCTCAGCTCAGCAGCCAAAGTCTGCCTGAGAGCCACAGGAGGGAAAACAACTTTCCCTTTCTCAGGCACAGCTGATACTGGCAAGTTCTCAGCCAAGTACTGTGGACCATGAAAGAAAACCAAATCTTCTCTCATAGAGAGAGCAGGCTGGGAGCTCCAGCAAGAGCCCCCCAACCTGCTCTTGGAGCCAATACCTTTGTCCCAGTCTTCTCCTTAGCTGTGCCACTAAAGCAGACAAGGACTGACTGAGCCAGCACTGAGCCCAGATGGCGAATATCTACATATGCTCCCAAACCTACCTCATAGGCCACTGATGGCTCCTGGGGCCATGATACCCACTGCCAGCATAAAATAGGCACAGAACACTGAGGTGTGGGGCACACTCAACAGCTGACGCTCAAGGACTGATTACAAAGCTGTAGCACTCCTGCCCCTGAGGATGAGGGATGCCTCCATCTTGCATTTCCCAGAGACCCCAGAGGCACAGAGCCTTGCTGACTCGTCCACATAGTTGTTTCTGTGGTCACCTCCAAAATATACCTCTCCCTCCAACCCTAGTCTAGGAGTTTGTTTCTGAACCAGAAGGTTCAACCAAGACAAGGGACCAGGCTGGGGTTCTAGAGGGGACAGGCTGCTTCCAGAGTTCCCACAGTGATGAGAGAATGACAAGAAAGAAACCAAGAAAGAAGACATTAGGACCTCAGACATCTGTATCATGAAGTCCCACTGTGGGCTTTTGAAATGGATATTATACGGGAACTGAAGCTCAGATGTGCCCTAGTTCCCCATGGGAACAGGTACAGCTGAGGACCAAGCCCAGATTAGGCCTCCTCCATCATTCTGATGGGAAGGGAAGAACTGGGGGGAACAGTGGACATATCCAGGCATTTCATGAAGATGACTAGAAACCATCCCTTTGGGTCCGTGAGTATTACAGGAATATGGTCAGTCAGTAGGGGACTCACTTGAGGCTCATTGGCCCCTTGGGCCTCCCCATGTCAAGCCACCTGGGGACACAGTCGGTAGGCCAGCTCCACACAAGGAGCAGCCTCATCTCCCCTTCTCCCTCTTCTCAGAAAGCCCAGAGCTCAGCTTTCCTCTTTAACACTGAGCTAATGAGAATCATATCTTACTTCCTCGGGGGAGGCAGCTGCGGGGTGGAAGTCGGAAGTGCAAACTCTGGTGCGGATGAATCATCCCCCTGCTGTTGATTAATTTTTTTTTTTACAGAGATGTTTTTATGGTTTTCTGAGAACACATGGAAGGGTAAAACTCATCTCTCCTGTGACTGGCAATAACTGTTTGGACCAGAGTTCAAAAGGCCAGAGATGTTGAAACAGCACAGAGCTGGGCCCCAGCCTTCAGGCTAGGCGTGGTCCACATAGATCCATCACATTGAGACCAGACAAAAAAGACCAATCTACACTAGGCACCTTTCTGTGTGTCTGTCTGTACCTATGTCTCTCTCCCTTCCTCCGTCTCTTCCTTCCTTCATTTTTCCCTCTCCCTTCCTCTATCCCTCCCTCTCTCCGCAACTCTTTCCTTCTTTCCTTTGCTCTCTAAACCCAGGGCTTTGAACACACCAGGCAAGCACTCTCCCAACGTGCCTATTTCTGTCAGAATCCACCACCATGCCTGTGGAGGCCTGGCAGGAGACCACTGTGCTGTTCCACGGGGATTGAGGTAAACTTAATAATGGAACTATTTATAAAGATAGGTGAGATAAAGATGTGGGGACATAGGGGTACCCAGAACTTCTACAGGGGTAGAAAAGAGAGGGATTCTTAGAAGCTTGATAGAGGCGGGCATGAAGCAGAAGCTGAGGCTCTTAGAGACCCCACAGGGATTGATCTTGGAAATAACCCCCCAACCTCCCTTTCCTCCCACGAGCTCCTACAGCAGTGATTCTCAATCTCTAGGTCACGACCCCTTTGGCAAGCCTCTAGCTCTAAAAATATTTACATTACAACTCATACCACCAGCAAAATTACAGTTATGAAGTTGCAATGAAATAATTTTATGGCCAGGGGGTCACCACAACATGAGGAACTGTATTAAAGGGTCACAGCATCAGGAAGGGTGAGAACCACTGCTCTTCAGGGTCTCCCACTGGCCAGCCCCAGCCTCAGAGACCATGCAGCAAGTGGGAAGGATGTAAAGAGCCTAGGACAGGCACCTGAAGATAGCAGCCCGGGAGTGAGGAGGAAGATGGCAGCCCAGCAGTCAGGAGGAAGATGGCAGCCCGGCAGTCAGGAGGAAGATGGCAGCCCAGCAGTTAGGAGGAAGATGGCAGCCCAGCAGTCAGGAGGAAGATGGCAGCCCGGCAGTCAGGAGGAAGAAGATGGCAGCCCGGCAGTCAGGGGGAAGATGGCAGCCCAGCAGTCAGGAGGAAGAAGATGGTAGCCCAGCAGTCAGGAGGAAGAAGATGGCAGCCCAGCAGTCAGGAGGAAGAAGATGGCAGCCCAGCAGTCAGGAGGAAGAAGATGGCAGCCCAGCAGTCAGGAGGAAGATGGCAGCCCAGCAGTCAGGAGGAAGATGGCAGCCCAGCAGTCAGGAGGAAGAAGATGGCAGCCCAGCAGTCAGGAGGAAGAAGATGGCAGCCCAGCAGTCAGGAGGAAGATGGCAGCCCAGCAGTCAGGAGGAACATGGCAGCCCAGCAGTCAGGAGGAACATGGCAGCCCAGCAGTCAGGAGGAAGCTTCCTCTTGTCCTTCACTCTTTTCACTGCCATCCTCTGCCCCTCCAGAAGAGCCTGTCCAGGGTCCCCTCAAGGAGCCAACATAAAAGCCATGATCTGCAGGGATCAAGTGGTCCACAAAAGACCATAACAGTCTGGTGATATACCTTAGGTGAGGGAGGGAGACACAAGAACAGAGGAGCAAGTGATCTCATCTGTTTTGTTTAGGCTCCCACCTGGAAACCTGGTTGAAATGGTTTCTTGGCTTAAAGAAGTAATGACAGCCAGGCTATCTGCAAACAGCATGCACAGACCAGCTCATGCCTCTGAGCTCCTAAAACCCCACAACCTGAAAGGTCTGCTGAGGGTGTGTTTCCAGTGTGGTCATTGATTCTTCTGCTAGGAAACCTCTTCAGCTCAGGATGCCTCCCTGGGTTCCTGTTGAGGCAGAGCTTCAAAACTAATTAACAGCAGCCACCAGCAATTCAGCTGCTCACCTGCGAGCTGCCTCCTCACCTTCCCTGGTCCCCTTTCCAGTAGAAGTCCATGTTTCTCTTTGAGACCAGCATCTCCTCTCTGTTCTCCCTCCTGCCCTGGATGGAGGTGATCACTCTGTGACCAATCAGCATACATTCTCCAAGGTCTCCAGAATGAATACCACTCTAACCAATCCAAACTAGCTGAGCCCCTTATTCCAGAAGAAAGCAAATAAAAGACTCAACCTTTCCCACTGGACACCCACACAAAAGAGATCAACCTGGATTATAATGAAATGCCTGAGGCAAGCTGCTGCATAAAGAAAAGAGGTTTGTTTTGCCTTGGGGCTCTAGAAGAGCAAGGTCTAGGGTTCTCATTCAGCATCCTGCTGTGAGGATGTGTTCGTTGGGGTGTGGGGGTGCTGACCAATGTCTACTTCTTTTCTTAAAGTCCAATGACAAACTGAAGTTTGATTCCACCATAGTTCACCCTGGGGAATCGGTGAGTTTATTGTCTTAATTACAGAGCATGGGTAAGGAGTTACCTGAAAGGTCTGCATCCAGCATGGATAATGGCTTTCCAATGGCTGCCCAGATGGGGCTCCCATGTCCCAGTCTTCCCCAGCTCTAACCCATCACAGAGACTAGGAGGACACATGCAATTAGGGTAGGTAGGTGTTCATGTGTGTGGCTGGGAAGAGTGACTTAATACTCAAGTAAGGATCTAGTGACCTCCCCATACTCTCTATGAGAAAACATCAACAATCCAGGAGCCCAGCCCGAGCCTGGATGGGGCACAGGGCCTCAGAAGGCAAGAGATAAGCAGTGTACAATGAGGGTTGTGTGTGTGCATAACTTCATGTGTGCATGTATGTATAAGTGTGTGTACATGCATGCATGTGTGTGCCTATATTGGTGTGTATGTATGTGTATTCTCTCTCCTTCTTGCAAAGACACCTAAATCAATCACAGGACTATGTATGGCCCCACCTCTAAACACCATAGTCAGGTTAAGCTTCAACCCCCTTGATACCATTAATGTGATTTGGGAGATTAAAACCCTGTACCAGTTAAGGAACAAGGCAGGAAGAGTAGCAGGCTACGTGAAAACCAGCAGCCATTCTGTGTCAATGAGCGGAAAGGCTGCCAAAAAACACACAATAGCAAGAGCCACAGATGAGCAAAAAAACATGGCTATAGGACTTGAGTCCCAGCTCAAATAATGCCTGGCACAGTTAACCTACACAGGTTAGGAAATCCCCTATTTGGTGATGCCTTGGACCTTCTGATACCATATTATTTTTAGGTGACAGGCAGGATTCTGAGGGCCAGGCACAGTGAGCCTACTTCTTTCAAAACCAAGCTTCAGGACGTGACAGCTCTACGAAGATGAGGCTCAAAGCATGCATCTGCTTCTGCTTCTGGAATGGTTGGGAACAACTCGGGACCTGAGTGCCTCATGGGGGCAGGTCAGTGAGCTCCCCACTCTGCCAAAGGCACTGAACCTTTGCTCAGCCTCACTTGGAAATGCAGGAAGCATGGTGGTTGTTACCAGCCAGGGACCAGGCTTTGCCAGCTCTGCCCCTGAGTTTGATCCTAGCTCTACCCATTGCTTATTGGTCCTCTTAAGCAACTTTCTTCACCTCTCCGGGCCTCAATCTATGCATCCAAGCATGGTATCTCCTACTCTACTCTGTTGAGAATCAGGTTGACACTTGTAAAGGCTTTAGCGGAGGGGGTTGGCTCAGAGTTAGCCTCACCAAAAGGTGTTAGCTGCCATCATTGTAGTTAATGTCAGATACACATCCTCCTTGAGTGAGTTCCCACTGGACGTTCTGCCCTCCAGGTCCTTGACCTTGTGGAAGAGTTCTACCATACACCTCATCCCCTTTGACCCTTCTCTTTGCAGGTTCTAACAAAGCCTGTTCTTGAACTTGGCCTGTGAGCCATCTTGGACCCACCACACCTGATAGCCAAAACATATGAGGCTAAGTGATCTGCAGGCCTTTCTTAGCCCAAGATGGCAACATATTTTTCATTCTCCATAGCAGAAAACTCTTCACACCAGACAACGGGAGAGGTGTGCTGGTTGGTATTGACTGTCAACTTGAGGAGATGTGGAGCCAACTAGGAAACACACCTTTGTGTGGGGAGGGAGGGTGGAGGTGGGGTAAGGGGTGTTTCCAGAGAGGATTTAACTAAGGGAGTTAGAGTGGGCTGTACCTTCCAACAGACTCCTAGATATAATGGGGTCCAAGGAGGCAGCAGTACAAGCTGCCTACCTTCCCATTGTTATTGAGCCAATACGTCTATCACTGATGCCGCCACAGCCAACAACAATCACATCCTCTCCTTACATCAGCCTCCAGCTTCTTCAGCCTTACCACATGGTCTGAAGTCATCAGTCCCCAAGCAATCTTCAAGACCTCTGGTGACAGGTTGGGACTGCTGAGGAGTTCAATCTCATGGACCCAATGGCTTCCAGGTTCTCAGCCTCCACAGTGTACAGGCAGCCATTGTTGGACTACCCAGCCCTTATCACATATGCCAGGCCATTAAATCCCCTTTGACCTGGGTGCTGGGCATCAAGCTCAGTGCTCCATGCTTATGCTATAAGAATTTTACTGATTGAGCCATCTCCTCAGCTCCCAAATATAACGAATACTTTTAAATTAAATATTGAATGGATACCATTCACAACTACAAATCAACACTTAAAAACAAATTTCAATGTATACATTTCTGGGGGAAAGGTATAAAGGGTCAAAATGTGTACAAGAGGAAATTGGAAAGGTTAATCTCATAGCTGAATAGCCAGGAAAGGAGGTAAAACTCTTGGGAAAGCAGCAGAAAAACTGGCAGAGAGTCAGAAATTCAGTATAGTTACCAGAAGCATGCTCGACATGCAAAAAACGAAAGTTCACAGGAAATGCAGCCAGTATGATAATATCTATCACAGTAGCAGGAAACCAAATCTAGGAACAGTCCTATAGAGGATGCATGAGATTGCTACAGAGAGTATTCAAGGGTCTAATACAGGAACAAAAGATGATGCTACAGTGGGTCTGGGGCTTAGCAAGCTTGAGCTCTATGTCCATCTTAGTTAGAGTTTTATTGCTGTAAAGACACAACCATGACCATGGCAACTCTTACAAGGAAAACATTTAATTGGGCTAGCTTACAGGTTCATAGGATTTAGTCCATTATCATCATAGGAGGATATGGTGGAATGCAGGAAGACATGGTGCTAGAGAAGGAGCTGAGAGGCCTAAATCTTGATCCTATAGGCAGCAGAAGGAGACTGTTCTACACCATACTGGGTGTAGCTTGAGCATCTAAGACCTCAAAGCCTGCCCCACAGTGACATACTTCCTCTAACAAGTTCACACACCTATTCCAACAAGGCCACACCTCCTAATAGTGCCACTCCCTATGAGCCCAGCATTCAAGCACATAAATCTATTGGGCTATACCTATTTAAATCGCCATATTTTACTTCCTGGCCACCATAGAGTTGTAGCTATTACACAATGCAAATGCATTTAGTCCAACTTCAAAAGTCCCCATAGTCTATCAGTCTCAAGGATGTTTAAAAGTCCTTCTGAGATTCAAAGTCTCTTCTGAGATTCATGCAATCTCTTAACTGTAATCCCCTATAAAATCAAAATCAAAAAAAAAAAAAACAGATCATGTACTTCCAACATATAATGGCACAGGATATACATTAGCATTCCAGAATGTATAGAAGGGAGCACAGTGAGAAAATACTGAACCAAGCAAGACCAAAACCCAGCTGAACAAACTTTAAACATTGCAACTCCATGTCTGATGTCAGTGTGCACTTCAGAGCGCCAACTCCTTTCAGCTTTTTTGACTGCAACACACTTCTTTCTCTTGAGCTGGTTCCACATCTTGTTAGTAGCTTTCCTTGGCAGGCATCTCATGGGTCTGGCATCTCTAGCATCTTGGGGTCTTCAAAATTCAGGTTTCGCTTTCTTAATTTTACACAATGGCTTCTCTGGACCTCCTTGCAGAGACACCCCTGCCACATGCCTGGCCTCGAGGACTTTCCTTAGGGAGATTCCATGCCCATTCTATTCTTGACTCTAAAGCCAGAACAACATGGCTGAGGCTACCAAGTACTGTTGCTTGCTGGGACTGGAATGTGGCCCCCTTGATCAAGCACATCTTCGCCAGCTTTCTGTTTCTGACGGTTTCTGTCATGGCCTAAACTTGGCTGTTCTGGAGTTTGCTCTGTAGACCTGGCTAGCCTTGAACTCAGAGATCTACATGCCTGTGTCTCCTGAGTGCTGGGATTTAGGTCCACCACCCTGGACCTAAACTGTTCTTTAATTCCTTTTCACAAGATGGAAGATTAGCTAGATGGGATCTTGCCCTGGGGTTATCACTCCCTTTATCCCACTTAATATCTTCAACCTGTTTACTTGACCACAAGATTTAGCTCCATTTCACTTCCTGATGCCTGCTTTCTCCTTGAACCATACAATTTTATTTTTCCTTGCTCAGCTTGCTCCTTTTCATCAAAATACTCTTCATAAGAGTGAACACTAGGGTTGGTGAGATGGCTCAGTGGGTAAGAGCACCCGACTGCTCTTCCGAAGGTCCAGAGTTCAAATCCCAGCAACCACACGGTGGCTCACAACCATCCGTAACGAGATCTGACTCCCTCTTCTGGAGTGTCTGAAGACAGCTACAATGTACTTACATATAATAAATAAATCTTTAAAAAATAAATTAAAAGTCAGTTCACTGTTTAAAAAAAAAAGAGTGAACACTAGTAACCACACAACAGCCTATACTAGGCTGTTTTCCTTTGACAACCATTAAGGCCTGCTTAAAGCATTCTACTCCTTTTCTAATCCAAAATCCTCAAATCCACATTCCTCCAAACAAAAGCATTATCAGGTCTATGCCAGCAATACCCCACTCCTGGTACCAACTTCAATCTTAGGGTTTTATTGCTGTAAAGAGACACCACAACCACCACAATTCTTATAAGGAAAATATTTAATTGAGGTTGGCTTACAGTTTCAGAGGTTTAGTTTGGAACCTAAAGTGACACACTTCCTCTAACAATAGTGCTTCCTTTCCTAATAGTGTTACTTCCTATGAGTCAATCACTGAAACACAGGGGTCTATGGGGGCTATACCTTTTCAAAACAGCACAGTGTCTCAAGTCTTCTTAATAACCATTTTATTTTAATGTTTATGGGTGTTTAGCCTACATGTATATCTGTGCATCACTTGCATGTCTAGTGCCTGCAGAAGCCAGAAGAGGACTTCAAATCCCCCTGAAACTAAAATTATAGACAAGTGGGAGCTGGGATTCAGCACAGAAAATGCGGGTGCTAGAAATCAAACCCAGGTCCTCTGGGAAAGCAGTCAATGCTCTTAACATCTGAGCCATCTCTCCAGCCTCTCCAGGCCCATCCTAAGAACTTTTTTTAAGTGAGGCAGGTCCTATTCATAGACAGCAAGCACACTGTCTTGGGCAATTTTCATCAAGTTAATCTATAAATTAAAAGCCAATTAAGTAAAATGAAAAGCACAGAAACATTTTCCAGGGACTTTACAAATAGATTTGAAAATCCCTTTGAAAAATAAAGTTTCAGGGCTGGGGAGTGACTTGGTAGCTAAAGTGCTGACTGTATCGGTATGAGGGATAAATCCAAACACTCACATAAAAGGTGGGCCCAGCAGTGAACATATGTAACCTCAACACTGGGGAACAGGCAAACTCTAGAGGCTAAATACACAGGCTCCAGGTTCAGTGAGAGACTCTATCCCAAAATAAGGTAGAGGCTATATTTGATAGCATATGGCTTTAATCCCAGCACTCAGGAGGTAGAAGCAGACAGATCTCTATGAATGAACAATAACCTGGTCTACAAAGTGAGTTCTAGGCCAGCCAGGGCTACAGAGGGAGACCCTAAACAAATAAAAATAAATAAATAAAATAAGGTGTATAGGCATAGAAGAAGACACCCGATGTTGAACTCTCCTGCACATACACACAACTTTCACACAGAAAAGATTTATGAATAGCTAAAATAACCTTTTTAACAAGTATCTAAGGGGCAGACTGGAGAGCTGTCTCAGTAGTTAAGTGCACTGACTGTTCTTCTAGCAGTTCTGAGGTCATTCTCAGCAACCACATAGTAGCTCACAACATCTACAATGGGATCTGATGCCCTCTTCTGGTGTGTCTGAAGACAGTAACGGTATACTCATATACATAAAATAGATATTTTTTTAAAGCATCCAAGGGGTGACAGTAACACAAAAACACATGGAGAAAAATCAGAAAGCAATTAAGATTCAGAGCCAGCTCCAGTGGTGAAAGCGGCACTGAGATGAGAGCACCAGGGATGAATGACTGAGTGAGTCTAGAACTGCGGTCCCTACCACACAGAGACCATGGTGCAGATGGTGCTAATAGGCCCAGGTTCCAGACACAGTGTGACCTTACAAACACTGGACTATTTCCTTTTGTTTGTCAGACAGAGCCTCAAATAAACCATGTCTCCTCAAGCTTGAGATACTGCCAAAGACAACCTTGAACTCTGATCTTCCTAATCCTACCTCCTGAGTGCTGGGGTTACAGGCAAGTGCCATGTCTGGGAAATGAAATGCTGGGGTTTATGTATGGTAATCTATCACTTTACTGCTACATCACTCCAGTAGTGACTCATGTGACAGGCCTAGAAGCCTGGAAGCAGTCCTGAGGCAAAGAGTTTCACAAAAACTTAGTCTCCTGGAACCATGGCATCCTGTATAACGAATGTTCCAATAATGTCCCCGAATTAGTCTGGTGTATGGATCTGTGTGCTCTCTTTCAGTATTGTTTCATTATAAGTGCCTTTAAGGATTGATTTTGACATATAGCTAAGTTGGGTTAGCCTCCATCAGTGTCCTAGGAAGTCCTTGAGCTGACCCTGAGCTTGGAATTCAGTAAGAATATTACTTATTCAGCAACATTCAAATTTACCTCTAGTAGAGACAGTGAAAATAATCAGACATCACAATTTACTTAAATAGAGCTAGAAACCCGGGCTAGTCTACATAGTAATTACCTAGAACAATAGCCGAGTCACACCCATACACAGGAATATACACTGGCCTAGGAAAAAGGTGGGTCATGGTTTTAGGAGGAACTGAAGTATTATTCATGAAAGGGTTAGTAGACTGGAATTCCCCTGGTGCATGTTTTTCACTAGTCACAGAGGAATAGCACAATCAGGTAATTACTAAGGGACCCCTGGTGGTGGGTTTAACAGTAGACTAGCATTGCATCAGACCACTCACCTGGCTCCTGTGTTTAGCTGATCTTAATTAAGGGTTGTTCTATTCTCAGTTGTAAACATGGCCTGGCTCCCGCCATCTTTTTATTTATGCATTTTCTTTGTTTTGTGTAAAGAACCAATGTACCTTGGCGGATGTATTAGCCTATTGTCTTAGTCAGGGTTTCTATTCCTGCACAAACATCAGGACCAAGAAGCAAGTTGGGGAGGAGAGGGTTTACTCAGCTTACATTTTCCACATTGCTGTTAACCACCAAGGATGTCAGGACTGGAACTCAAGCAGATCAGGAAGCAGGAGCTGATGCAGAGGCCATGGAGGTATGTTCCTTACTGGCTTGCTTCCCCTGGCTTAACTCAGCCTGCTCTCTTATAGAATCCAAGACTACCAGCCCAGAGATGGTTCCACCCACAAGGGGCCTTTCCCCCTTCATCACTAATTGAGAAAATGCCTTACAGTTGGATCTCGGGGAGGCATTTCCTCAACTGAAGCTCCTTTCTCTGTGATAACTCCAGCTGAGTCAAGTCTAGCCAGTACACCTTGCTTTTTTGTTTTTCTTCTGTATTAAAAGTCTGGAGTTTGCTTGGAAAAAAAATACATTCAGATACACACTCTCTCTGTGTCCGTGTCTGTCACCCATCCACGCCAACTCCTTGCTCGCCTGTAACCGGAACCCCGAGTTTTCCTGCGAATCAAGGTCCGGCACTTTACCTGTGATCCATATCCCCAGGCCTCAACCATCTATATGTCTGACCATAACTATCTAGGTATTGTATAGTATGTCCCATGATTTCAACTTAGAGTCATGACTTTTCCAATGTTTAATGCATATTAGCACTTATAAAATCCAAATGTTTTCTGTATGTGAGAGAGGCTCGCAGAAACAGGTTCTAAATAGCAGCAAACTCTTGAAATCCTTACACTAAATTTATGCATCTAAGTAGTCAGGC